>NW_017307067.1:9599-100326 GCF_000935625.1 Nanorana parkeri | reverse complement strand
CTGCAATGCCATGCAGTGCAATTGGGACGCACTGAGGATGGTGGGGAACCAGCCCTAGGAGAAGCATTTTTATTTGTGTCTGTGCTGCTGGAGCGCTCCCCTCATTTCCTGTATGATAAAACATTTTCAGTGGGACAGGAAGTGAGGTGACATCTCTCTTTTAATAATTCTATCTAAAACAAGATGAAGGTTTCGGCTGGACGTGCACTTTAATTAGAGTTAGATAACCAGTGTTGTTGCTGTGAGATAGGTGGCAGATGACACTCTAAATCACGGGAAGGCAAACTCCGCCCCTCCAGCTGTGGTGAGCCTATTGTCTGCTACCAAACGGATCTTCCGAGCCGGTGCTCCCTCCTGCCTGTCTTCTCCTCCTATGCTGCAGTGATGGTATGTCCCTCAGTGTCCTCATGCACTGTATATAGAATGTGATGACCCAGGAACCTTAGACTGCTGCAGTGGAGGGGGAACAAGATGGAAGGGCAAGCCGTCTGAGGATGGGGTGAGTCTTTTGACCCTAGACAAAAATGAGCAGTGAACTCTTGCAGTGCTGGGTAGCCCCCCCCCCTCCCCCGCAAGGGTTAATAAACATTTGTGCTGGGTTAGCCCCCCCTTCAGGGGTTAATAAACATTTGTGCCGGGGTAGCCCCCCCTTCAGGGGTTAAACATTTGTTCCGGGGTAGCCCCCCCTTCAGGGGTTAATAAACATTTGTGGTGGGGTAGCCCCCCTTGAGGAGTTAATAACATTAGTTCTGCCTTTATATACACATGATCTGCGTCTACATGTCCATGTGTTTTCCATGCTTTCGGCAATGCGCAGGGATTCTATAACAGACGCATGTACTTTAGAATGTTATTGCTGTCTCTGTGTCATTGTCTCTGTTGTGTGTGTGTGTATTCGGCGGTGACAAGTGCACACTTCCTGTCATGGTGTCATTGTCTCTGTTGTGTGTGTATTCGGCGGTGACAAGTGCACACTTCCTGTCATGGTGTCATTGTCTCTGTTGTGTGTGTATTCGGCGGTGACAAGTGCACACTTCCTGTCATGGTGTCATTGTCTCTGTTGTGTGTGTATTCGGCGGTGACAAGTGCACACTTCCTGTCATGGTGTCATTGTCTCTGTTGTGTGTGTATTCGGCGGTGACAAGTGCACACTTCCTGTCATGGTGTCATTGTCTCTGTTGTGTGTGTATTCGGCGGTGACAAGTGCACACTTCCTGTCATGGTGTCATTGTCTCTGTTGTGTGTGTATTCGGCGGTGACAAGTGCACACTTTCTGTAAGTTGTCATTGTCTTTTTGTTGTGTGTGTATTCGGCGGTGACAAGTGCACACTTTCTGTCATGGTGTCATTGTCTTTGTTGTGTGTGTGTGTGTGTATTCGGCGGTGAGAAGTGCACACTTCCTGTCATGGTGTCTTTGTCTTTGTTGTGTGTGTATTCAGCGGTGAGAAGTGCACACTTCCTGTAAGTTGTCATTGTCTTTTTGTTGTGTGTGTATTCGGCGGTGACAAGTGCACACTTTCTGTCATGGTGTCATTGTCTCTGTTGTGTGTGTATTCGGCGGTGACAAGTGCACACTTTCTGTCATGGTGTCATTGTCTCTGTTGTGTGTGTATTCGGCGGTGACAAGTGCACACTTTCTGTCATGGTGTCATTGTCTCTGTTGTGTGTGTATTCGGCGGTGACAAGTGCACACTTTCTGTCATGGTGTCATTGTCTCTGTTGTGTGTGTATTCGGCGGTGACAAGTGCACACTTCCTGCCATGGTGTCATTGCCTCTGTTGTGTGTGTATTCAGCGGTGAGAAGTGCACACTTCCTGCCATGGTGTCATTGTCTTTGTTGTGTGTGTATTCGGCGGTGAGAAGCGTACACTTCCTGCCATGGTGTCATTGCCTCTGTTGTGTGTGTATTCGGCGGTGAGAAGCGTACACTTCCTGCCATGGTGTCATTGCCTCTGTTGTGTGTGTATTCGGCGGTGAGAAGCGTACACTTCCTGCCATGGTGTCATTGCCTCTGTTGTGTGTGTATTCGGCGGTGAGAAGCGTACACTTCCTGCCATGGTGTCATTGCCTCTGTTGTGTGTGTATTCGGCGGTGAGAAGTGCACACTTCCTGTCATGGTCAGAAGTGCGATGGGATCTATCGATTATGAACCCTTTGGCTGCCTCTGATTGGCAGCAGCGGGCCCCTGTGAGCACACTTCCGGTAGCTGGAAGTCTATTTGTATGTGTAAAGCCGACTGTCCAATCACATCTGGAGGCTGGCAAACATGGGGCTCCAGACACCCCCTGCTGTGTTTCCTGGGCTCCATTGCCCCTCCTGTGGGCCCAGGAGAGAGGGGAGTGAGACCAGTGATTATCTGTTCACTAATCTCCTCCACACTAAGTGTCCCTGCGTCATCACTTCCGGTTTCTGAGTTGTCATTTGAGAGGACGGGAAGAAGCTGATGAGGCACAATCTGCGCTTCATCAGCCTCAATGGGCTGCATATTTGACATTAGAGGTCCAATAGACCCATAGTGTCTCCTTAAAGAGGACCTGTCACCTCTAATGTGCTATGACATAGGGGGCTTGTAAAGTTAAATACAATAAAGTTTTAAAAAAATAGTTAACATAAATGGAAAAACACCCGCGAAGAAAAGTTCAAGTCCCCCGCCCCCACGTGCATACTAATGTGCACACGTGTTGGGCTGATAAAGGTATCGCTGTGTCCTCCTTCTAGGGCCATTATTCATGTTTAACTTTACAATGATGACCCGCTAAAGCTGTTAGTGTCTCCTATGGACAGTTTTTTGCCATTTTATGGGTACACACAATTTTGAAGCCTGACATGTTGAGTATCCCTGTGCTCAGCGCAATGTCATCTTTTACATTTTACCATAAAATTGGGTATTGGGATTCTGTGCACAAAATGTAACTTACACATATATTTTCTTGGAACTTTGGGTTTAAAAAGCAGGTTTGCTGTGACATGAAAAGTTGCAGCGGCCGCCATTTTGTTCTACAATCAGTCTCTGCTTTGAGGAAATAGATCATTGTGGAGGTTTAAGTCATCTGTGTATACTAGAGACAAAGGGAAGCTGTCTTTCTTCATGTGTAATATTCTCAGTGGTCACTAAGTACCACCCGAAGAAAGCGCTGCCTGTCTCAGAGACGTGATATAAATTCATTTGGGCACCGTGTTGTGTGACGTCAGACTATCACAGCACTGAAAAATGGCCGTGGGGGAGAAAAGGGGTGAAACATGTTGCTATGAAGTGGGTCACAATGCTAAAATAAAACCACCTACCTATCTTTGTATTGGAACTGTTGGCGGTAGGTTGTCAGGATCTTCTTTTGATGTCAGAATTGTTTCTCTCCTCATACAGGTCACTTCCCATTCATTTATAACTGGGAACACAGTAAGCTTACTATGTCCTCAATTATTTACAAGCATGGGACAGTGCAGGAGCAGAGCTCGGCCTCCTGTGACAGCTGTCTTCTCCCTGCACCGCCATGCTTGGCCTCCCGACAGCGTCTCTTCTCCCAACTGGGCACCGGCAGCTGGATTTGATCTATGTCCCCTCCGTTCCCTGCTGCTGGGGGATCGAATGAGAGAGGAGTTAGAGAATCTGCACCGCATTTTCAGCTGTTTTGGTGCGCTCGGCATTTTGCCCACAGTACCAGTTTCAGTGGCCGAAATTTCAGTGCATCCCTAGTTTTAACACTTCCACATTGAGGGCTTGTTCACACCATGTCCGGACCAGAACGGTTTTTGTCTGCACCTGAAATGCAATCCAATGTATTCCTATGGTATTTCTGGGCTCTGTTCACACTGATGTAGTCTGTTCTGGGGCGAGGAAAAAAATGCTGCATGCACTATTTTTTCTTGTCTGGAACATACTGGACTGCACCTAAGAGCCCATTTAAAGCTAAAAAAAAACCTGCACTGGAAGGCGGAAAATAAGCACTGCATTTGTAGATCTGCTGCGCACATGGTGTGAACATTAACTCATTTCAAAATTGTAAAGGAACGGTTTTGGCTAGAGATGCATGTTCACCAGAGGCAGGGACAGTACAGAGTTCTGTGCTTGATACATAGTTCCAGGCAGTCAGCCCACAGGCAGCCCAACATGTGGCTCTTTGGTATGGCCTATGGACCCCAGCGGTCAGTTCTAGGAGGGAGATTATTGATTTGTAAAGGGAATGTAATGGCTGTGATCTATAGCAGTCTCTTGTAACATGTTCCCATTCTGTGTTGGTGTCCTGTAGTCACTGTCCATGTGCTGTAGTATGTCCACAGACAGTCTTCTGTAGTATTATAGATACTGAATATTATGTGTGGGCCCTTGATGGATGTCAGGGGCCACAGTTGAGACTGTGTCTGTACCTCCACCCCAACATAGGGTAGGGCAAAGTGGCAAGTTCTCTTGCTAGATCTTCTTCTCACCCCCAACCCCCACCCCCCAAAAAAAGTGTGAATCATGCATTGCATGCAAGGTGAGTTGTGCGATACCATGCGGTAATTGCATGGAACCGTACATCGTGTGAAAGGGCCCTAAAGCGGAAGTATACTGTATGCACA
This sequence comes from Nanorana parkeri, assembly GCF_000935625.1. Taxonomy (NCBI): domain Eukaryota; kingdom Metazoa; phylum Chordata; class Amphibia; order Anura; family Dicroglossidae; genus Nanorana; species Nanorana parkeri. The sequence goes on along the minus strand of NW_017307067.1, from coordinate 95,766 downwards.
TATTAACGCCTTCCCTTGTTCCCCTCTCTCCCTTCATCAACCTGCAATTCAACATTTTGAATCATAGAATTTCATTTTTCAAGAAATATTTGTTCTAAGACCCAGTGATGTCATCGCTGGGTGTGTCTGCTGCTCTTTGCTCCGAGTTTGGTGGGAGGGGCTACCAGGATCTTTCTACAGGTGGCCATACACTTTACAACCCTCGCAAGACTTTTGTCTTGCGAGGGTTGTAAAGTAATTTTAAAAAAACGTACGATCTGCCCATCTTGGACAGGCAGATCGTACTTGCGATCATCGCAAGCCCGCCCCCCTGAGGGACGGGCTTCCGATGAGTGCAAACGGGCAGTGTGCGCGTGCGCACACCGTCCGTTCAGCAGTTGTCGAACAAGCAGGCCACTAACTCGCCGAGAATTCCAGCCTGCTTGTTCGGCGGAAGACGTGCCACTGTACAGTAGAAACGGTTGCACGCCTTCCATACTCTTTGCGATTATCGTACGATCGCGGGACTTCCCACGATTCTCATACGATAATCGTGCAGTGTATGGGCACCTTTACCTTGATCTTTTTCACAGATTATATTAGAGAACGCTTTCCTGGGATCCCTTTAGACATGCCTGCTCCTCCCTGATCGGTCCTGGGTGCTGCAGACTTTAGCTCTGCACTCTGCTGATTGGTTGCAGATACATCTAAAGGCATTCTGGGGGTTGTGTTTTTCCACATAAACCTCAAAACAAAATGATTGATAGCAGAGAGAGCCAATATCTTTGAGTCGGAAGCCAACAATGGATCAGGGGGAGAAGTAATTGATGAATGATGGAGGTCATTGAGACACAAAATAAAGGTAGGCTCAAGACAGCTGCTGCAGCTTCAAAGGGTCATATTGTGGAGATGCAGGTTTGCAGGGAATTGAGAGTAATGCATTTGTAATACAGGAAAGGACTTGCTGTAAGCGTGGGAGAAAAAAAAAAGGTACGCCTGCAGTTCAGCTTTAAACTAGGGGCAGTCAAAATAATATGCAATTCTCAGGACTAGTCTGTCCAATTCAGGAGTCAGCAGGATTCTGTTTTAGCCAGCACCATTGACAACCACTAGAGAGAACCTGAAAAGTAATGAGACCTCTATCATTTTCAAGGAACATTGAGGACCTGGCTGCTGGGACTTGTCCAGCCCTGAAAGTAGAATGGCGCAAGGCATGCCTCATTTCTTAGTGAATTGACGCAATAGACACCACACCTATGAGGTGCAGTCTGAACTAAGCTCTAAATGTAAGCTGATGCTTGCTATGTTCAGTCTTTGCTCCTGCAATAAATGTCAAGTGCTTAGGAGTGATGTTGCAGGCCTAATATTGTTGATGTTCATCGCCTATATTTATCGGCCCGCTGGATTTTCCTTAGTCACGTGTAATTGATTGATCACAGCAAATGGTTGGAAAACTGAATAAATACCACCAAAAGAAAGCTCTATCTGTCCCCAAAAAAGGGTATAAAATTCATTTCAGTACAACGCTGCATGACGGAATAAATGTCAGTCAAAGTACCGCAGCGCTGAATACTGAAAAATGGCCTGGATGGGAAGGGGGTTTAACACCGCGGATGTCAACTGGTTAACACCCAAAATAAAAAGCCGCTGCATTAAGCTCCTCGACATGCTGTGCATTGACCTCCATGGTGAGCAGCGCTTTCCCTCTCTTCCAGCAGACATGGATACATTACAAAGGCTGGAAGTGGGAAAACATGCGGTAGGATTCGCTGTCTGTATCTGACGGCAACCGCACCGCAAATGGCAACCGCACATATCAATGTATAACTGTAAAGCAAGGTACACATGGAAGGGCGCCCCACATTACAAACCTAAAACATTCCCAACACACTTACAAGCCTGCAAACAAATGACACCCTCCAATAATTTATGTTAAAAACAGAAGTTTTAGTTGCATAACTTTTGCAAAATATGTGGAAGTTGCACTGCTTCATCAAGTCCCTCTGGTTAGTGTGGTCCTAGCTCTAATCTATGAGAGCCTCCATCTTGGAGCATGTATAGCAATATATAAATTGAGTGCAGGTACGCATGGAGGCAGCCCATTCCTCCCTAAAGGCACAGGGACTTCTTAGGACCACACTACGCAGGGGAACTTTGGCAGTGTGGCTTCCACATACTTTGCAAAAGCTGTGCAACTAAAGCTGGCCATACACCGATAGTTTAGGTGCGATTAGGGATTCCTGCAGCAGGAACTTGCAATTTGCTGCAGCAGGAATCCCATATCTTCCGTTTTACAAGCGGCAGCTGTCACCCATTCAAGTTAATGATCAGGTGAAAGTGGCAGAACACTGACACACCCAATGTAAATGTACGTGATATGATTACATGCAGTTAGGAATCCATCACTATCCTGGACACAATCCTGGGACCCTGACTGGGGTTTGGTGGACGATTGCTCTGCAGCAGTGGCTGCACCAGTTCTTGAGGAACCAGCCAAAATTCGCACAGTGGGTGCCGCTCTCGGCATTCTTTGATCAGCTGATCGAAGGAGCTGGCTAGAAAATTAGAGTTCAGTTATTCTGACAGTGGCCGGCGGCTGCTGTCGTATTGCAATGCAGACAGCGGGAATTCCTCGATCGACTCGCTTGTAGTGTTGATGGAGGAATTTTTTTTTGTTCAGCCCGCGGGTTGGAAGGAGAAAAACAGAGCAGTGCGTAGCCAGCCTTCGTTACTGAGCAGGTAGTCTGTGTTTCCTGTATGTGTCTCATATTTGTGGTATGGACTGACGTATACTTTTGAACAATATATCCTCCAGCACAGAGAAGACTGTGAAGTATGGAATTTGGCTCAGATTTGCTGTTGCTCCGTCTCCAGGTACATGTCTATTCACAATTGTCTTTATACAAGTGATACTGGTGGTTGTCCTTGTAACTAAGAAGTCAAGTGATGATTCCAATCCTGGTAAGATTAATACTAAAGGATTAGGATTTCTGCAGCTGTCAGCCTTCAAGCTGTGCTGCTGCATTGTTCTGTGCTGGTATCTCTTCAGTAGATCAGTGAAATGGTCAGTCTGAAATGTGTCGTCATTTTAATCGTGCCAAAACGTGATCGCTATGCCAAGCATTACATTGTGTGTAGAAATACTGAAGACAGACCCAGAACTCTCCTTTTATGAATGAGTGGTAGAAACAACTCAGATTTGTTCTTCTTATTGCAGTAAATCTGCCCATACACCACTTGTTTTCTGAGCCCTGAGGACTTGGGTGGCCCTGCTGGCACCACTCTGTTCAATCAGTGGAGCCGGGCCACAAATTGTGGGCCGAACAGTGACAGCAGCCAATAAGCTGCCGTCACTGATCAGGTATTCTGCCTGAATATGAGGAGATTCCCTGTCTATGTTTAGCCTGGATGGGAGAATTCAGTGTTTAGTATACAGCAGGGGTGGACAAATGAATATGGAATTCACGAGCCAGTCTGTCCAATGCCCAGCCAGCTCCATTGACAACAACTAGAGAAAACCTCACAAGTTAGGTGTCAGCTGTAAATTATAAGGAGTATTGGCTGCCTGGGTCCTGCAATTTATCTAGCTTTGGTGTATGGCCAGCTTGACTCTTACTAAATTAAAGATTTTAGAGAACCTTTTATTTAACCCTTGCAGTGCGGTTACCCCGGCATTGCAAAGGTTAACTGCTCATTTTTGTCTAGGTAAAAAAAAAAAGTTATACTCGCCTGAACCGTGGAGCCGGCTTGTTCTTAGGGCCCGTTCACACCAGATGCAGTGCGTTCTGGCCAGAACACACTGCCTCGCAACTTTTTTGTGGGGCAGGAGGGGGCGTGGCGGGCCATTGAAGTGAATGGCACCGTAGCCACGCCCTCCGGCCACAATGCGAACGGCCGCACGGGATTGCAGCATTTTGGACGGACCGGACCGCAGGCATGATGTGCCTTGCGATCCCATGCAGCCCATCGCATTGTGGCCGGAGGGCGTGGCTACGGTGCCATTCACTTCAATGGCCTGTCACGCCCGCTCCTGCCCTACAAAAAAGTGAGCTGGCCAGAATCGGGCTGGACTGCATTGCATCTGGTGTGAACGGGCCCTTAGTCTTGTCCTTCCAGCCTCTCTCCCCCTCTGCATCGGTCTAAGGTTCCTTAAATCATCATGTTCTATACACTGTGTATAGACGTGACGACACTGAGGAAGATTCCAATGCTGCTGCTACAGAGGAGGAGACGGGCTGAAGTGAGAGCTGTGACAACTGGCTGGCTCAGAGTTTCGGGTGAGTATAACTTTTTTTTTAAACCTAGACAACAAATGAGCAGTTAACCTTTGCAGTGCAGGGGAGCCCCACTGTAAGGGTTAATAAAAATGTTTAATTTTTTTATTGGAGTTCTCCTTTAAATAAACAGTCCCTTGCCAGAGAATACATAGACCTCTCCTGCTGCCTGCGCCAATTTTCACCCATCCTGGAGTGCCACATTTCCAAGTGTCAAATGTGCTGTGTTCCTCCTTCCGCCCCCTATGTCCTATTCTGAGTAAAGCTAGAGGCCAGGCATCCCCCCTCCCAAAATTGTTGGATTCCTGGCCCCCCACTGGGCTTGGTTTGATTGGCCACCCCATTATTTTATGGCGATGTAGGGGCAGCAGGAGAAACCATAGCATGCTGAGGGACCAGGAGATTGACACTTCTGGGGTTCAGGCTTCAGCTAGAAGTTCTTCTTGCTGCAGAGATCAGCAACATGGGCAGCAGGAGAGATGAGAATTCTGTTTTATGTGCAGGAGACCATTTGTTATCTATCTCTATTTTAGCAACAGAGTGGCTTCAAAGGAAGTATACAAACTTGTCAATGTTATTTGTAATACACATGTAAAGAGATAAGATGTAAATAGTCTTACCTGTTTGTTGTGTTTTAAAGCTGAACTCCGGGATAAGCAAATATTGTCTAAATACAAGAGGTGTGTGTGTTCTTACTCGGATCTTGGTGTGCTTTGTGTATTTATTCCAGATCTGTGCAGTAATCCACTACAAAGATCTGGAAGTGACACTTTGCCTCTGTGCAGGAGCTTCCAGTAATAAAGACCGTCACTGCTGTTCTCTCTCCTTGTGCAGGGTGACTGGTCTTGTGTCCTCCCCCCTCCTGTAGTTTTTGCAGGCAGCCTGCTCTGTTCCCTGCAAAGGCTTTTTGCAGCACAGTGATGATGTCATCACTACATTTACAAGATCATATCTGGATTTGTAAAGACATTCGGTCAGCACAAAGTGGATTTATAACCTTTGTGGATATTTATTGGAATTTGTTTTTGTCCACAGTTTAGCTTTAATTACCCATTTATCGTGTGTGTGTGTGTATTTTTATTTATATATATATACACACACACACACACACACACACACACACACACACCATGGGGGCTTTCTTGTCCTTCTCTGGAGCAGATTCCATTGTTTCTCTCATGTTTTCATAGCGTGTAAATGGCTATTTACTTAGTGGTAGTGGAAATACAGTATGAGCCACAGTGAAATGCCCTTTGTTGCTCTATTTATCCATTTATATTGTGTGTGTGTGTATTTTTATTTATATATATATACACACACACACACACACACACACACACACACACACACACACACACACACACACACACACACACACACACCATGGTGGCTTTCTTGTCCTCCTCTGGAGCAGATTCCATTGTTTCTCTCATGTTTTCATAGCGTGTAAATGGCTATTTACTTAGTGGTAGTGGAAATACAGTATGAGCCACAGTGAAATGCCCTAAGGGAGAGCTGCCTTTTTATATTTGTCTGCGTAAATCCCATATAGGATTGCTAGTTTTTGCAGACCAATACCTGTTGGTTTACACTGTTGTCACAACTAAACTAAACCGGCACTGCGAGAATTTGGAGGCTGCCATGGCAGCCAATGTTTACTTCCAGTTTTCTCTTGTTGCCTGTACTGTGATGAGCAGAGTGACTACAAGCTTAGTAAATAGAAGAGCTGCTTTAAACACTGGTGAAGCTGAAAGCCTGGCACTGTAAAGTGGGTCTGCCCAACAATGCCAATGCAATACAATGTTCATCGCCGTGCAATGACGTTGTACCACGCTGTAAAGAAAAGAGGTGCCGCCGCACTGTGCCCATTAAAATAAGGCAAATTGCCTTGTTTGAGTGTTGGAGCCGCACTGCCCCGACGCTTCTGGGGAGAATGAGCCCTAAGATATTTAGTATAAAAATACACCCATAGTTTAAAGGTCCATTTGCACTTTTGCCATTTTTAGATGTGGTTCCTTCTATGGGGGTAGCATTTTAGATGTGCTTTGCATACGTTACCATTGAATCCTATGCGTTCCCCTAAAACGGACTGGTGTGAACGAACGTATTTTAACTTTAAAAATAAATATGCCATATGCTGACAGGTTAGGGCCCATGTCCAGGGTCTGAGACCAACAGAATTCCAGATGTTCAGTATGTGTGCTTCCAGGAATCAGGGGTTCCCCAAGTGCTAAGCAGGTATTATCATACAGGGGAGAAGTGACTAACGGAATAAAAAAAATGCCTCCAAACAAATTAGTGTGCAGCATAGTAAAGCCATCAGGTCTCCCCAAAAAGGAGAATCATTCCTCGTTTTAGATCACTTAGTGGAGTCATTCAAATCATTCCTTTACACCAATGGCCAGATGCACATTCGGAGTCGCTGTTATATAGTGCAAATATAGCCTAATATTATAGAACCAAACTGCATACACTTGTTATAGGGCTTTGTGGCCATCAGCAGTGCAGTGTACGGAAACTATGGCTTCTATGGAATAGGGCTCGGGACCCAACAAGGATTAAAATAAGTAACTGCATCATTGTTCTTGGTCAGTGAGAGAAGGCCAGACAAATAGGATTTTTAGAATGAGGCCGGCAATGTCAGCCTATATTCTTTTCTATAGAAGTTCCCTATAAAAGAAATCGTATAGAATTTGCATTATTTTATTTAAAAAAGCTGTGATGTATTTGTACTTAAAATCATAATAGGGTCTTTATGCAGAAGTTCCCCTTTTATCGTTACACAATGCATGCTTAGCGTGCTTTGAGGTGTGCACATGCCTATGCTTATAGTAATTATGTCTGTTTACATCAACGTCAAGTACTTCTTTTGTGACACTTGACTTGTACAGGAAATGTGCTAGTGTCAAATAATGATATAGATGAAGTGAGAGGACCGTTAAAACATATACAGGGTTATTATTATACAGGATTATTAATACATAGTATTTATATAGCGCCAACAGTTTGCGCAGCGATTTACAATATAAGGAAGACATTACAATCACAATACAATTCAAGACAAGATGGTAAGGAGGGCCCTGCCCCTGAGGGCTTACAATCTAAAAGGGAGGGGCAAGTGATACATGAGGAGGTAGCTGTGTGGGGATTTCACTCCAGTGGCCTATCTCCTGCACATGATCTCCATTTCCAGATCCAAATACAGGACTTCCCTTACTAGACACCTACTCAATAGGGCATGTATACCTCCTGCTTTGGCATCAATTACATTCGCCTTCCATAGGATTGTGGTGTGCAAAATGAGGAGATGGAAGACTTGACTTCCCCCTTGTATAATACGGAACAATTTTTTTTTTTTTTAATGACTTTCCTTTACCAGAGGAAATGTTCTATTTTTCTCTAATTCTGCTCCCGTAACTACAAGACTTTGCTTTTGGTCATGTGATCTCCTCTGAAATCTGGAATCTGATCCTGCCTTTCAACAGAGATCACATGACTAAATGCCAAGGCTTTTGGATGTGTCACCAGCACTGGAGGGGAACTGGAATAACAGGAAATGTGTTTTAGCTATTCATTCCAGAAAGGCTGTTAGGTTGACCTTGGATATTCAGGTCTCCCTCATCCCCTCACTTTGACAGTGGAAAGCAGATATCTGTGTAACTCTTTATCTTTGTAAAAAGATGGGAGTTCCTGTGGGGTGGGGTGGATAACAGTGAAAATACCATTGCAGGTAACAATGTGGAATCGTCGGCAGATGTGTGAAGTGCATCCAGGTCTCATAAAATACATTGGGGGCAATTTATCAAAACTAGAGCAGACAGAATCTGGAGGTGATGCCCACAGTAAGCAATCTGCTTCTATCTTTAACTTTCAAAACATAACTGAACAAACTGAAGAGAGAAGCTGATTGGTTACTATGGGCAACTGCTCCAGATTCTGTCTGCCTCAGTTTTGATAAATTGCCCCCAATGTTTAGTATCTCACACCACGTTCTGTATTCCAGATAAAGCTTTTTTATTTTGTGTCAACTTGTTTCAGTAGGGAGGAGGCACATCATTCCCTGGTGATCTAGTCGTTGATAAGTAAGGCCTGCTGCAGACCTTACTAATTCATTCTTTTGGCTGGAGCTCAGAACTGTCAGAGCCCCGGCCGAATGGAGCTAGTGATTGCCGGAGCTGACAGGAGCAGCTCTGCGGTCTGCATCCAACAGAGATGCAGATCGTGTAGCTGCTCTCGCAAGTCAGGCACGCGGTCTGTGGCTGCGGGCCACATAGTACCAGTTCGCGGGCCAGTACTTTGAGACCCCAGATCCTAACAGCAGTGCATTGTGTGATCATGTGCGTGGGTACCTTGTCTTTAGTGCGATGCAGGTACAACCCAAATTGTCAGCGGCCTGCAGACTTTATTCCCTAACCTTATAAGGAGGAGACTGTAGTGCAGTGTTGAACATGATGTTGTAGTATTTGTATTGAAAGAAGTCAACACGAACTCCAAAATGTATCTGGGATTTAGGATCATGGGGGGAATTCTTTAACACTGTGAGTAAGACAAGCTCAGGTCTGCACACTGCCAGACCATCAATGTGCTGCAGAAACCTCCATTCATCATAGAGAACTTTAAGGCTGTCCTGTAGATGTGCATGTACATGTCGGCCCCCATGGACTCATGACACCCATCAATGCCCTGGTTCAGGCTATGTTCACACCATGCCCGGAGCAGATCTGCAAACGCATTGCTGTGCATTTTTGCAGCGTTACGGTGCCTTTCTCAGCCTAAAATGGGCTTTCAGGTACACTGCAGTGTGTTGCATGTGTTTGTATGGGTTTACATGCCTTCTAGTGCATTCCAGACCAGAGAAAATGAGGCGAGCAGTATTTTTTTTCCGTCTGGACCGGAACAGACTGGGCTAGTGTGAACAGAGCCCAAAAATACCATAGGGATACACTGAGATGCTTTTTTGGTCCGGAAACAAACTGGTCTGGTCCTGACATGGTGTAAACAAGCCCTCAGGTCAGGTTCACCCCATTTTCTTGACCAGATCTGGAACACGGTGCATTGCGTTTTGCTGCGTTTTTGCGGAGTTCTGGATCAGTTTTTGTCTTTGCTTTTTTTTTAGCTTAAAATGGGCTTTCAGGTAATTGATTCCAGTGCATTTGTATGCATTTTTGATGCGTTTCCATCCGTTCCACTGCATTCCAGACCAGACAAAATAAGGCAAGCAGTATTTTTCTGCTCTGGAACGGACTGCGCTGGTGTGAACAGAGGCCAGAAATAGTATAGGGATACATTAAGATGCATTTGGGGTTCAGAAACGGTCTGGGGATGATCCGGATGTGGTGTGAACCTGGCCTCAAGGAGGCAAAGCAGATAAGGTGTTGAACTATGTCTAGGGCTCACCATACACATTACAATCTGAGCATACAATCAAAACTGTAATTTGGGGACCTACCTAACCTATCCATTAATTTGTATCCCATCAAGCAGGCCCTTGTGCTACATACTTGGAGGTGTATCTAAAGGAGATCATACAATCAGATTATTACGTGTGTGGTGAACCCAAGTCTACATCTAAGTTATTAAGCAAGTTGGGATTATCCTCCAGTTGTGGAATTTGTTGTGGGTCACTGCAGAATCGTCATCATTCCTCGTCGTACTTTTCTATGTTATATACCCATAAATGTGAGTCTGCTACAGAGAAAGCGTGCTGCTCCAGTGGAGGACTCAGGAGAGCGTTCAACAATTATCTCTGGAGAACAATCCTGATTATAGATGACCGCTGGGGAATATTTAATACACAAACACACAGCAGTCTTTTCAAGGAATAAGCAGTCTTGTCTTTCTATAATGTATTGGTTTATTAACCCCTTAATGCAGGGCTGGACAAATCCCAGGAGCCAAGTAGCCAATGCTCCTTAAAGCTAGCACCTGATTTATGAGGTTAAATCTAGTTGTTGTCAGTGGATCTGGCTCCTGCCAGCACCTGGATTGGAGACTGACTCGAGAATTCCATCTTCACTTCTACAACACTGCCTTAAGGTGGCCATACACTTTACAACCCTCGCAAGACTTTTGTCTTGCGAGGGTTGTAAAGTAATTAAAAAAACGTACGATCTGCCCATCTTGGAAAGGCAGATCGTACTTGCGATCATCGCAAGCCCGCCCCCCTGAGGGGCAGCCTTCCAAAGACTGCAATGCTGAACGGGCAGTGTGCGCGTGCGCACACCGGCCCGTTCAGCAGTTGTCGAACAAGCAGGCCACTAACCCGCCGAGAACTGTACGATTCCCAGCGGGTTTTCCAGCCAGCTTGTTCGACGGAAGACGTGCGACCGTACAGTAGATTTCCCGCGATTCTCGTACGATAATCGTGCAGTGTATGGGCACCTTTACAGTGACCCTAAACTAAGGAGTTAAATCATAAAAATGTATTCAAGTACCCTAACTATTAATAAAATTTAGGGATGCACCGATGCCATTTTTTCAAGACCAAGTACTTGCCGATACCAATTACCGATACTTTTTCTTAAAGGGACATGTGACTTTTTTCTAAAACAACACAGACTAATGATTTTCGGGCAGTTTCTTTATAATTATGAAAAGCTGTAACTCCGTCCATGATTATACTTGTCCTGATACAAAAAATTATTTTAACCAAAACCATATTTTACCGTGCTAAGAAGTGCTTCTCATTGGTCAATGCAGTCACCTGGCTGCACTGACCACCGAGTGCTTGCAATTTGCGAGTGAAATTCTAAATCCATAGCGCAGGGCTGCACTTTCGCCAAAGTTGAGAATTGGCCAGATTTAAGCAGGCAATTAAATTTTCCTGAATTACTCGGGAAAGTGACCATGCCCTTTTAATGTGCATTGTGCGTGTTAGAGAAGCGCTGCAGCCCGGCTACCACAATATGAGACACGCAGTGCTCTACACATGGGTTTATTCGCACACAGGTGGTGGGGGGGCGGTGTTGTTTTTGTATTTTTATTTGTATTTATTTTTTTATTTATTCTTTTACCTTCTTTAGCATTTTTTTTATTTTCTATTTTTTAGAAAAAAATGTTTTTAACCTTTATCACTTTAAACCGTTTGCATCGGCGCTATGTACCGGGGCAGTTTTACAAGTACTTGTGAAAATGTCCTGTATCAGTGCGTCCCTAGCAAAAATGTATCTTCTTTCTCTATCACTGTAGATCCTGAAATCATCTCTGAATTGGTGCTGACACTGTCCTTCCTTCTGGAGGATGGCTACTTTTATTCCCCATGATCCCTGTGTGTGTTGTAAAGTAGTCACCGCTCCAAGCTCACTCCTATAATGGACTACAATCTCACATTTGGTTTTACTAGTTTGTATTGAGAGTGTAATCCATCATGGGAGTGAGCTTGGAGCGGTGGCTCTATGAGGATTTACATAGGCTGAAAAAAGACCCAAGTCCATCGAGTTCAGCCTAACCTACAGCCGAGTGATACACAAATACGATACATGTTTGTTAATAGTTAAGGTTCTTATAATAAATGTTTCCTAACATAATGTTAAAAAAAACTTTTTTTTCCCCAAATTTTCTGTAATTTTTCCTAATTATAGTAAAAAATAAAAACCCCAGTGGTGATTAAATACCACCGAAATAAAGCTCTATCTGTCCCCAAGATATGGGGACATATGGTATAAAATTCCTGCATGACGGAATAAACGTCAGTCAAAGTACCGCAGCGCTGAATACTGAAAAATGGCCTGGCCAGGAAGGGGGTCTAAACACCTGGTCTTGAAGTGGTTAATGACCAGCTTAGTGTTGAATATACATGTGCCCAAACTTGTGCATGTTTACCCTCCAAAAGCACACACTTCTATGGCAAAGAACACCGCCAGGGGCAGAGCGCGATGGAACACTACACCATGACCAAGCACTTTGTAGCCGAGTGAGAAACAAGTAGGGAAAAAGTCATTTTCATTCTTCTGATCAGCATCACTCTGGTCATGAGGTTAACCAATGTACCCAGTCCCTGTGGGTTGTATATAAAAAGTACATAATTACAGAGGTTTCTTTTTACAATGACAAAATGAAATATTGGTTAAACCTCAGGCTCTTCAGTCTTGAAAAGGAAGGAGCGTTTTTTGTCACTGGAGACTAGGGGAAGATCACATGGGAGCAGTATAGACTTTTTGCTTGGAGCGAGTTCTGACAATCCGACTCTGGGGTGTTATGATAATAGGGCATGTGTGGCGGGGCACATGTGGGTCTGCAGTGTTTGAAGGCAAGCCAAGGGATGGGTGGAATAGAGTCTTTATTGAAGGATAAACAATGTGGCTGCTCATTTAATTAGTGATCAAAAGAAACCTAAAATCCAAGTTGCAGCTTTCATATAAAATGATTTCACCTTTGCGGCATAAAAAGCTGTGCTGTGCATGACCTGTGCAGATGAATTTTATTTTAGACATATGTTTTATTTCTAATATGACTTGGCATTCTTTGTAAATGACATACAGGTGAAACTCGAATAATTAGAATATCGTGCAAAAGTAATTGCAGTAAGTGCTGCAAAAGGGGCCCAAACCAAGTACTGAGTACATATGCATGCTTGTACTTTTCAGAGGTCCGTTCTATGTACAATCCTTGTTTTATTGATTGCATGTAATATTCTCATTTTCTGAGATTGTGGATTTGGGGTTTTCATGAGCTGTAAGCCATAATCATCACAATTATGACAAATCACGGCTTGAACTATCTTGCTTTGCATGTAATGAGTCTATCTCATATATTAGTTTCACCTTTTAAGTTGCATTAGTGAAATAAATGAACTTTGCACGATATTCTAATTATTCGAGTTTCACCTGTACACTAAAATACTTGATTTTGTTACAATGACACTTGCAATAAACATCAGGATTTTTCATTTATGATCTCTGTGATTGGCCATCATGGTGATCATAAGGCATAGTGCCACTCTGAAGGGCTCTGTGCATTTTGCTTATGTTCTACACTGTGTAATGACCGCATGATCCTATGCACTGTGTGCACGCCGGGCACACGCAATGTGACCACAAGGCCATTAAAAAGGGTGCTTTGGACAGCTCGTCCACCAATCCACCATGTTAAAGGATAAGGTGGTTGTGAAGTGGTTAAAGGAAAAACACATTAGCTTTATTATAGTTAGAGATGCCAACGCAAATAGATTCCAGGCAAATGTAACCTCTTCCTTCTTTTGTCTGTGCTTTGAGATCGATCATCACGTCCTAACCTGGTGTAAACATTGCTTTCTTTACCTTCAGGAGGTCGGTGTCTGTTCTGTATCTGCATATGGGGGTCAGGAATACAGTTTTTGATTTAGTGTCTCAATGATCCAAGTTTGCAGTTTATGATCTTAGTGATTACATGAGTGCAACTCAAAGAACTCATCCTTTGACTCTGGGCATCAAAAACATTCAATCAGACGGGTATATATGCCTTCATTGTACACAGTCCTTGTCTGTAGTTATAGTACTAACATTGACAGCTTCATTATACAGAAAACAATGTTGACTTTGGTTTAGGCGTGTGATTATAGCTGTCCAAGCACAGGGAAAGAAAAGGCAGAGATAAGAGGTGGTTACGTGTGACGTCACTTGGTATCCAAGGATGTTGTTAAAGAGCCAATGCGCTTTGAAAGTACAGTTATCCTTTCACTGTATTATGTGTAACTTGCCGCTGATGTCTTAGAAGATGTTTATGATTTTTAAATAAAGAGGTACATTTTTAGGCAGCACAGTGGCATAGTGGTTAGCACTTCTACCTTGCAGCACTGGGGGTTTCAATCCTGGTCAGGACACTATCTGCAAGGAGTTTGCATGTTCTCCCTGTGCTTGTGTGGGTTTCCTCCGGGTACTCCGGTTTTCTACTACATTCCAAAGACATGCTGGATGGTTAATTGGCTCCTAAACTTCACTGTATTTGTATGCAATAGGGACCTTAGAGTGTAAGCTCCTTGAGGGTAGGGACTGATGTGACTGTGCAATATGTAACGTGCTGTGTAAATTGTTGACGCCACTATTTAAATACCTGAAATAAATAACATTTCTTGGTTTGAACAGAATGTTATACTTTGCAATCCTTCACCCTGCAGTGCTAATAAATAATAACTTTTGACAGAACAGAAAGTTTTCCTTTCTGCGACAAAGTAACATTGTGCAGTTATCCTGCCACTTGGGGGGACTATTCAGTGGAAATAGAGCCAGCCGGCTGTTCTGCTGAGATTTAGGGAGCATGAAACGGCACACTTGCAGTCAGTTTAGACACAGGGATGTCCAAACTCTGGCCCTCCAGCTGTGGTGGCACTACAAATCCCATGAGCCATTGCAAGATTCTCACAGCCACAGACATGACTCCTGGAGGGAGATGCATCATGGGATTTGTAGTTTCGAAACAGCTGGAGGGCCGGAGTTTAGACATCCGTGGTTTAGAGTAATGCTTCACATAGATGTGAGATGATAGTTTCCCAATATGACCTTTTTATTTTGCCGGATTGGGCAGTGATTTCATGTCCGTGGGGTCAGCCACACTGCTTTCAGTTGACACTTCTTGGTGGGATCATTGATCAGGCAGGTTATAAAAACTGGTCTAATTGCTGTTTATTTCCTCCTGGGAATACTGCAGATCATTTTTACTAGATGTGGTATTCTGGCATATTCACAAAGCTCACTATATTGATGTTCTTTACAGTCTGTCTGCAATCTGCTTTTACTGACCTTTCAGGGTGTTTATGGGCTAACTTGCTTCAAAGCACAAGTTGCATGAGACTGAAGCATATGATATGTCTCTGTTCTTGTATCAGCAGATTACGATGTGTACAAGACTGAAGTTCTGGCCTTCCAGTTTTTTTATATAAATTTCTCAGCATGCCCTACAGCCCTCCGATTGGGATTTTTAGGATGGTAAAAAATCAGTTATGTGGCAGCAAACGTTCTTTAAAGTAGAACTGGAACTTTTTTTAGTTTTGTAGAGTAAGGGAGGGTTATAACTAGGGATGCTCCAAAATTTAGTCCGTCAAAACATTTCGCGCGAATACGGTATTTTGTGGAAAATGCGCAGAAAGTAAAATTTTTGGTTTAAAAAAGGCGGTGCATCTCTAGTTTATCTCCCCCCAACTGGCCACTGCTCTGTGTCCCCTCTGACACAGAACAGCACCCAGCAGGGAGGAGAGAAACTTTCAGAAGGCTGAGCGGGTTTGGGAGGAGAGCGCTGTCAGCTGTCACAGGAGACGAGCTCTTCTCCCGCACCTCCTCGCTCGTCCGGGGGAAAAGCAAATCAGGATGGAGAGTGGTGCGGGGAGGAGACAGCTGTCACAGGGGACGAGCCGATGGTGCAGGGTAGGAGTCAGCTGTCAGCGGTGTCACAGGAGGCCGAGCTCTGCTCCCCGCACGACCTGCTCAGCCTCCTGTGACAGTGAGTCAAGATGGAGGGCTATACACTCTTCTCTTCATCACTTCCTTTTCATTCATGATTGTGGACATAGTAACTCACACTATATCCTCAATCTACGAATAGACAGGAACCCTCATTATAGAGGCTTCCTGTTTATTCATAACTGGGGCTGCAGAAAAAAAAAAGATTGAGGACTCTGTCCTCAACCTTTTTTTCTATTTTAAAAGGGAAATGTCAGGAATCTGTTTAGACCCCTAATATTTCCCCAAAGCCCTTGACCGTAAAGTAAAAAAAAAAAAAAAAAAAAAATTTTAAAAGGTTAGAAAAAAATAAATTCTGTTTTGGCCTGACAATTTTTTTTATTTTCAGTTTGTCTGGAAATTCCATTTCGGTGCACCTTCAGCTATAACCCGTCAGCTTTTCAGTGTCCCATTGGGGAGAGTTCCTCTCACTGTCCGATACCCACAACAGGATGTAATATCCCTGGTGGTCAGTAGCATCACCAGAACTAGTGTCCCCACTGGAAGATTTCCCACCTGTTCCTGTTCTTATGACAACCCAAAATCTGAGATTTTCTTTCACTTTCATTGATAATCACAAGGACAAGCAGAGAGGATGATTCTCCCTAACAGGGACATAGACAGCAGTACAGTATAAACCTGACAGGTGATCTAATCCCTCTCCATTCCATCCAAAACTAAAAGAGAAGTTATGGCTTCAGTTGCACTTTAATTAGGAAACTTTGCATGTTTTCGTCGTAATGTTCAGATGCTTTCATTAGCAAATGACAGTATGTTCCTTTCCCGTGGGCATCTGAGAGGCTTTGGGACTGCATCCCTCATCTTCTCGTGTGCTTCCTTACATGTGCAGACAAGAGAAGAAAAATGTCCAGTGTCTCTTTAAAAAAAAAGGGCTGTTCATGCAACTCAATGCAGAACCCTTGACCCATCTCCCACCAACACCCCTCTATTGGAGGCCAGGAGCTACTTCCTGCTTCAGAAAGGAATTTGGAAGCTGACCTGGGGGGTATAGCTTGTGGAATCTCAAACCCACAGATCCCATAAATTAAGTCATTAAAGGATCTGCACTGTACATTGTTCTTTAAAGGAGAACTATGGGGTTAAGGCTTTTCCCCATAGTTCTCCTTAGGGTAACAGGAGGACACAAGCTAGCGTCCTCCCGTCACCTTAAGCTCAGTATACCGCGAGCTACAGCTTGCGGTATACTGAGACGCCAGAGTATACCTCGATGCTCGCGGTATACTGAGATGCCGCAGCTGAAGCGGATCCCGACAATTATGCCGGGATCCGCCCAGCTGTGAGTGACAGCTGGCTCTGCCTATGTAGAGGCAGAGCCAGCTGTACCCGCCCCCTCCCCCGTCCGATCCGCCAGTCAGCGCTGGCAGATCAGAGCGGGGAGAGGGGAATCCAGCCCCTCCCCCTGTCACGGCAGAGAGTTGTGACGGGATCGAGAGGCGAGCGAACCCGGTATGTGTTCGCTCACCTCCCGATCTACTGAGCCGACCTGTGACAGTCTCATTGTCACAGGTCGGCTAGAACTATGAGGTGAGTGAAAAGCACTCACCTCATAGTTCTCCTTTAATTAGGAATGCTCTGCACTGTGCGTTCTGTAATTAGGAATGCTCTGCACTGTGCGTTCTGTAATTAGGGTTGCTCTGCACTGTGCGTTGTTCTTTAATTAGGATTGCTCTGCACTGTGCGTTCTGTAATTAGGATTGCTCTGCACTGTACGTTGTTCTTTAATTAGGATTGCTCTGCATTGTACGTTATTCTTCATTAGGATTGCTCTGCATTGTACGTTATTCTTTTATTAGGATTCCTCTGCACTGTACGTTATTCTTTAATTAGGATTGCTCTGCACTGTGCGTTGTTCTTTCATTAGGATTGCTCTGCATTGTACGTTGTTCTTTCATTAGGATTGCTCTGCACTGTGCGTTCTTTCATTAGGATTGCTCTGCACTGTGCGTTGTTCTTTCATTAGGATTGCTCTGCACTGTATGTTATTATTTAGGATTGCTTTGCACTGTAAGTTCTTTTTTAAAGGGGATCTTTCTGCACTGTAAGTTGCTCTTTAATTGAGATCTCTCTCCTGTTGTGTGGTTATTATTATTATTATTATTATACAGGATTTATAGAGCGCCAACAGTTTGCGCAGCGCTTTACAATATAAGGAAGACATTACAATCACAATACAATTCAAGCCAAGATGCTAAGGAGAGCTCTGCCCCTGAGGGCTTACACTTGTCTTTTATATCTCAGGTTCGATGTCTCCCTATTCCTATCAGCTTGAAGCCAACGGTTGCTGCCATTTCATGTCTGTCAGAAATACTCTATACTAAGATAATATAGCAATATTATTTTTATTTCCTTTTATGATACAAGTAAGGGAGCCCCAATTACTGCCTTGGTCTATTAAGGGAATCTGTCACTTTTCTCATTTTGGACAAAGTGTCAGGGTCTCCTGAAAGCCTACCTCCACCCTCTGCATTTCTTCCTTATACACATTATATACACTGAGTGGCTAGATTATTATGACCACCTGACGTTTGTAGGCAAATTAGCTATAATTAGCTATAATTTCACGCTGCAGTTGCTAGAGAGCCCGACCATTATAAATAGGGAAGCAGGTTGTTTACCACGACGGTATAAGTGATTTTTTCTGAAGATATGGGTAAACAACGCGATTTAACAGCCTTTGAACGTGGGATGATTGTTGGCGCTCAAGCCATGGAGCGAGTATCAGCAAAACAGCAGAATTTTTTAAATGTTCAAGAGCAGCTGTTGTTAAAGTGTTTAAAGACTTAACTGTCAGCCGAAAATCTGGGTCTGAACGTGCGAATTGTGGCCGTCAGCGACTAGTCAATGTTAGGGCAGAACGGAGAGTGGCAAGACTGGTACAAGACAACAGAAGGGCAGCAGTGCAATGTCAGATTCCTCACATCACCTTTCAACATCTCGTGGAGTCACAGGGCGGCCCAACGAAGTCATCTCGTGGAGTCATCTCGTGGCCCAACGAAGTACTGATGGGGTGGTCATAATAATCTGGCCACTCAGTGTACACCCATGGGAAGAAACTACACCTAAACCTCCTTTGTGTACATTTTGCACTAAAAATGCGATTGTATCAAAGGCTTCTTTTCATATCTCTTGAAGGCCTGATGAGACAGATTGGTGACATTAGCAGGTATTGATAGTTAATGATACTGTACGGAGAGCTGATATTGTTGACTAATCCGTACATGTTCCTCTTGGCTGCTGATCTCATTCTCCCTCTTCCAGGACGTCTAACAGATCTTGTAATAGGAAAGCCACTCATGTGAAATGTGATGTGTTCAGACTGGTGACAGGTGTCTCAGCCAGGAGTCAGACAGAAAGAACTGTCAGATCTGCTGAGACAGGAAGTCAAGAAGGTGCAGGGATATGGTCTGTATACACACTAATGATCTGGTGAAGATTGATGCCGCTATCATGCAGAAAGCTTTTGGCCCAGGAGCGCCTTTTCCTTCTTTCTCAGAATGTTATAATTATTATTATTATTGATTTCTATAGCACTGGAATCTCCCGTGGTGCTGCTAAAGTAATGGATACAACAAGGGAGGGGACTACAGATAATAAAATACTTCAAATGTTCCAATGACAAATACATATAACTATAGCAAAACAAGGCAATAATAAGAAATTCAGTTTCTGTACGTGTACAGTCTACAGCAGGAGGTTCGTAACCAGGGGTATCCATACCACATGGGCTATGGGAACGAAATGATGTGGGTATGGGCGTATAAATAACAAATCCAGGATTTTCTGTCTGTTTGTACAAGAGGAACAGAGTGCTCCGAACTGTGTCCCTTAGTGTGTGTTATATCAGACGGACAATTCAAATGATGTTGGCACGTGCTGTGGTGACTATTTCTGAAAATAATGGGTTGTTTTTTCCCCCCAAACTAATATTAAGGCCCCATTCACATTATTGCATTGTGGGAACGCATGCATTCCTATGTTACCACAATGCATGGCAAAATTGTGCAGCGCAGCATGCAACAACACACTGATGTGCGATGCGCTACCAGAAAAGGTGCCGGAATATTTCTGGGCTGTTGAGGTGCATTGCCAGCCCTATTGTTTTGAATGGGCCTTCTAACACAGTTCATGTTAACATATTGCGTTACTGTGTGTGCGTTACCACAGTGCACCTGAACGCTTCAGCGTGAACCTTGCCTAAAGGAAGTGGAAGCACTGCCTCTAGCATGCAGTTAGAATGTGTGGCTATTTTTCCTGCAGCTTCTACAGAGATATCCCTTTGCACCAGTTTTTATAAACTAGATAAATCATCAGGAATGAAAATGAATTTTTTCCTACTTGTTTCTCACTCGGCTACAAGGTCCTTGGTCACGGTGTAGTGTTTCGTCACTCTCTGCCCCTGGCAGTTTCATTTGCCATAGAAGTGTGTGCTTTTGAGGGTAAACATGCACATGTATATTCAACACTAACAAATAGCCCATGAAGACCTACATAATATACCGTAAATACACTACCAATCAGGCCATAGATCTCAGATATCAGCCTGACGCCAAACTCAGGAGTTAAATCTTAAAAATGCATTCAAGTACCTTAAAGTAGTATTAAAGGTGACCGTTTTTTACCTTAATGCATTCTCTGCATTAGGGTAAAAAATGATCATTTCTTTTTTGTGTCCATCCTCCCCCTCCCCCCAATTCTTACCTGTCAGCGCTGTCACCGCCACTGGTCCCCGAAGCGATCGCCTGTTCCCCGAACTTCCTGGTTGCAGGGGGGAGGATACTGAGGGGAGAAGAGCCATAGGGTGCTTCTGCCATCAATCACCTATTAGGAAGGAGTGGAGGGGTGTGGCCTGCCACAGGGCTGTGTGTGTCTACGCACACAGCCACTGCAGGAACACGCACGCATGGGTGCCTCCATAGCAGCCACTTAGCTGATGGCGGCACCTGGGCTGGGGTATGAGCGCTGCAAGGACCCACTAGAAAATGAGGAATAGAAGCATTTTAAAGAAAAAGAACAGACGATTTATAAGAAGGTGGGCCTCCTAGATGGGAAAATAACAAAAAACTGAAGCTTCAATATTACTTTAGCTATTACCAAAATGTATTTTATTGGTGTATCACTCGGCTGTAGATCCTCAAATAATCTCTCAATTGGTGCTGACACTGTCCTTTCTTCTGTAGGGTGGCTACTTTTGTTCACCATGGTCCCTGTGTGTGTTGTAAAGTAGTCCCCACTCCAAGTTCACTCCCATGATGGACTACAATCTCAGTACAAATTAATAACCTAAACATGAGATTGTAGTCCATCACAGGAACGAGCGGTGGCTACTTTACAACACATGGGGAACAAAAGTAGCCACCCTCCAGAAGGAAGGACAGTGTCGGCACCAATTCAGAGATGGTTTGAGGGTCTACAGCCGAGTGATACACAAATAAGATACATTTTTGGAGATCGTTAAGGTACTTAAATGTATTTTTAGGATTTATCTCCTGGGTTTAGTGTCAGTTTAAACTGGTCGCACACAATATGATCTGATTGTACAATCTACAGTAGAATAACCAACTGTGTATTGAAGATGCCAGTGAAACAATCCATTCCATTTATCTGCGATCCTAACTGGAGGCCATTGCAGTACATAATTGTTAGTGTGTATAAAAGACACTCTGTACCATGTACATGTTGCATTACAACCTATAACATTGAGACGATTATTTCTTTACATAAACACTGATCACTTTAAAAGAAATTCACATGGTTTGAGATTGCAAAACATTATGCATTGCCCAACATTATAACTTGCTACTGTGGGCTTGTGATTTATAACTTTGCTCAGGAAGTTACAAAGTCCTGAAGAGCTTCACTGCTTTATGCAACCTATACACAAACCCACATAAATATGTTGTCATTTAGGGAAATGACAGGTTGTGTTACTTTGTCATGTAGGGCACAGAGAAACCTCCCATGACCTCAGCAAACCAGCTTGAAGAATTTGTAATTAAATGATAACGAAGGCCTGATGATCCATAATCACAAACAGGGCTTAAAGCAGGCGTCACATGAAAATGCAAGGTACCACTAACAGTAAATGCCCATCCCCCTAAGAACCCTGGGGGGGTGGGGGGGAGATATTGGAGAACAACAGAAAAGATAATTACCTTACACCCTGGCTTCCAGCATCCTTGCAGGACCCGGAGAACGCTGAGGAGCCCAAATCTCGCTAGAATGTGCTCCTGCACACAATGCTGGAATGTCTTTCTAGGAGATTTGAGATTCTCAGCTCTGCCAGGATCTCAGCGGATGGCTGAGCGACATCAACCTTGCTTAGGATGCTGGAAGCCATGGTGTTTGTTAAAGAAAAAGCCTAGGAATGTAAAAAGTTAACCCTTGCAGTGGAGCTACCCCTGCGCTGCAAGGGTTAACTGCATGTTTTGTTCTAGGGGCCTGAATAGAAAAGATACTGATCCTCGGTGCTCACCTCTTTTCCATACTGCTCCAGTTGTGGTATGTCCCTCGGTGTCCTCACATCTAATGCAGGTGAATGGACTGCATTGCACGTGATAATGTCAGTGGGGCTTAGACTGCCAGAGCCCAGGGGAGAAGGGGACTGGTTTAAATAATACGAAATCACCTGCACTCCATACAGCGTACAGACCTTGAGTAAGAGGTTGGTGCTTGAAGTGACAACACGGAATAGGGACTGGTTTAGCACACAGGTGGGATTGAGGATCAGGTGAGTGTCTTTTTTAAAAAAAAATGTGTGCCCCTAGACCAAAACAAGCAGTGAACCGTTGCTGTGTGGGGGTAGCCACTTTTTTTTTTCTCCCCTGGAGTTCCTCTTTCAATAACTTTTTTTTTATTTTCCTTTTATGTCTACTACTACTTTACTAAATGGCAATATCTTGCTACCAGGCCCACCTTAACAGCTAATATTTGAAATAGGGATGCACTGAAATTTCGGCCACAGAAACATATCGGCCGAATATGACAATTTGGGCAAAATGCAGAAAATGCCATCTTTCGGTCAAAATTGCAGTGCATTCCTAGTTTCTCTCATCCCTGCTGTGCACTGCTCTGTGTCCACTCTGACAGTGCAGCATCCAGCGGGGAGGAAAGAAACTGTCGGAGGAGGCCGTGTGGTGCAGGGAGGAGAGCTCGGTCTCATTTGACAGCTGACTCCTCCCCCTCACCACCCCACTCAGCCTCCTGTAACAGATCAGGAGAGCTGTGTGGGGGTGGAGTCAGCTGTCAAATGGGACTAAGCTCTCCTCCCCGCACCAGCTTACCCTCCTGTGACAGCCGATCCAGCATGGAGAGCGGTACAAGCAGTCAGTGATCGCTGAATGTTTGTGAATAGGTGGTGAGTTACAATGTACGAGTTATGAATGAATAGGAAGTAATGTAGATCACTTCCTATTCATTCATGATTGTGTACATAGAAACTCATACTATATCCTCAATGTATGAATGAACAGGAACACTCAGTATAGAGGATTCCTGTTCATTCAGAGCTGGGGCTGCAGAAATAGGGATTGAAGACTTTGTGTCCTCAATCTCTTTTTCTATTGTAAAATGGAAATATCAGGAGTCTGTTTAGACCTCTGATATTTCCCTGAAGCCCCCAGCAGTAGAGTTAAAAAAATAAAAAATATTGAATACAAATAAAATATTTAAAAAGGTTAGAAAAAATAAAACAATTTTCGGTTTCAGCCTGACCTTTTTTTTTATTTTCAAGTTTGCTCTAAATTTCAGTGCACCTCTAATTTTAAATCTTCAAATTATATGATTGCATTGATGTCACCCATCCATGTAGTAATAGTGTATTTTGCAGCTTTTATTTCATATTTTACTTACACAGCTCAGCCATATACTTACTGAGCTGTATGAAAATCATTCTGTGTAAATCTGTGAGTAGCGTTTCTGTATGAGCGATCTGACTCAATTCTGCTGAGCAGTTATCACAACAGCTAAAAGAGAATGTATGTTACTGCATACATGGGGTCAGCAGGGAGTGGGAAGCTGGCGGAGTCTGGTGCACATGAGGATTCCCCATAGTGTCACCCTCCGTGAAATTCAAAAAGAGATCATTCAGCCTTGTAGGAGAACTAAAATATTGTATAGAAGCTGTAGACCACATAGAATTTCTTCCTACAAGCCTGTGATTACCAATACTAGAATATGTACTGAGAGCACTTACTAGAGCATTACCCCACCCTCCAGAAGAGTTCTATGACCCATGAGATGAGTGGACATGCTAAAAGCCACTACAGACCTCAGCGGCTCATATGTAGCAATGCAAAGATCATCTAAAGTAGGCCTACTGATCAATTTTTAACCAGAAAATGTGCAGTGTTAAGGCAAAGGTGACATTTTTTGTACATTGAATGGGATCAGTCTGGGTGTGAAAATGCTCCTAAAGTATGTTTGTGTGTGTTAACCTTCATGACGCTTTTCTCTTAAGTCTGTAATACATGTGAGTGTGCGTAAGAATATTTAGGTTAACTTGCGGAAAAAGGTAATCAAGATAAGGATTGTAGCAGATAGCTGGAAGCTGTCACATCATACTTTTCTTGTTTTACAATGTGTCACTGTAGCCAGACTAAAGCTGGGAACCCGTGGAGCACATTTCGGCCAATTTAGCAGAAATAGGCCGAAATTTGTTCCGTTGTGGACCCATATGCCCTCAACAGAAGTCCTGTGATGGACTACAATCTCGTGTTTAGTTTACTCATTTGTATTGAGATTGTAGTCCATCACGGACATTGTTCATAGATTTAACCCCATTAACTATTAGAAAATCGAAAGAACGTTCTTTCGATTTGATAACAACATTCTACTGGTGCATGGTCAGCTTAAATCAGTTTTCCCAAATATCAACTGAGGTTTTCAGAATTGGTATTTAACACTCTGACCACCTTTCCACATTCCACTGCTGAGCCTTACCTATTGGTCATTCAGGAACCAGGCTGTGCATGGTAGGATGCAGGCCTGTGTACCTATTCTACACTATAAAGTAGGAAGTATTTGAGGGAAAGGGGCTCCACTTGATCACTGTGAAGCAATACATATGAGCTGGCAGCTTTTGCTATCAATTAGCTGTTCCAGCTGTTGGACTGTTTGGTTAGTGGGTATGGGTTTCCCTCATATTAGTTATACAAAAAATGTAATTCTGTTTTTTTTCTTTTTGTTACAGTTACAATAAAGTCAGACACTGAAAAGGGTAAGTAAATCTTATTTCCAAGATTTATTCAAAAAAATATTATTGTATATTATATAAATTAGGTGTATTGTCTAATTTATTCCACAATGTTTACCTTTTTCCTCTTAAGTTATACAGTATGCGTAATACCATTGAGCAAACTGTATGTATCAAGCAGTGCTCCCCCTGGGTAAAATGATCCAGCTGACATTATTTAAAATGGACATTTGACAACCAAAAGCTGTCTACAAGCAGGCTATAAACAAAATCTAGTGACATAGTTGGGCCCCTTACTCCCAAGAGCTACCAGTATTGCATTATGATAGCATCAATTTTCAGTGTTAGCTAGATTAGCTCCTTTCCTAGATCTAATATTAAGGTGAATCTTTATTTTATCCATACTTCAAGTAACAGATCCACATTACAGGAGGGATTTTAAGCATCGTATACCTTCCCTGCGCTACCTTGCCTCTATGGTCCACCAATAGACCACCCAGACTTGCCGAGCACGTCGAAACTTAAGCCAGGATGTGTATGCTCCCGTGCATTCATGTGACCATCTGGAGGACTTGGAAATTGGCCACTCGTGTACTGATTGCTGCAATGTGGTGAGACAGGAGAAGTACCCCCATAACCCTATATACTAGGTATTTCTCAGGCAGTCTGCTGCTGGATGGGGGTGGCAGTTCAGACCATAGGGAAGGGAAGTATAGCATACTTAAAGACCCTGCTGTACCTGTTACTTTGTCCACTATAGGGAAAAGTACCAGCTCAGTTTAATCCATAGGGTATAATGCTTTAGTATCTGTGGACATGATGGTGCCAGCCAAGAAAACAAGCTATGCTAAAAAAAAAAAAAAGAGTCAGATCACCGGGTTTGCTGACCACAAGGAAAATCAATTGGTGTTCTGCTACATCCGAAAAACCACGTCTAGGAGCTTCCCCTGCTCCCTAGTGGTCAAAGGCTGATGTGAGGAAAGCCATATAGCATGGACTAGGGCTGCAACAACTAATCGATTATAATCGATTATTGAAAAAGTTGTCAACTTTTTCAATAATCGATTAATTGGCTTCCGATTGGTTGGCCCTGTTCACGGCTCAACACAGCTGCGCGACACACCTCCTCCCCACCTCGCGCTCGCCGCTGCCAGATCCGCCCGCCCGCATTTACGCTCCACACGCCACACCTCCTCCCCACCTCACGCTCACCGCCCGCCCAAATCCACGATCGGCACAGGGACGCAGGGAGAAGAAGTAGGGAGGAGCAGGTGTGGGCGGATGACAGCCGCCGATAGACAGGCCCGATCTCAGAAACAAGTTGCTGGAAGAACGGTTAGGTAAGCGTGCCATTGCTGGGTGTTGTAGTCCTCTATAGCTGGAGGTATTCTGCATTGCGCTGTATAATGTATTGCTGGGATTTGTAGTTCTCTATAGCCGATGCCGTTCTGCATTCATTGCTGTATAATTTTACACTTTTAATTTCACTATATTGCACACCACACTTTTTGTTTTTTTCTTCCACCGCTCCAAGCTTGCTCCTGTGATGGACTGCAATCTCAATACAAACTAGTAGTCCATCACTGGAGCCATTTTTTTTATTTTTTTTTAACCGATTAATCGAACTTAATAATCGGCTAACTAATCGATTTTGAAAATAATCGTTAGCTGCAGCTCTAGCATGGACTGCTTGATATAGTGCTCTGAGCCATCAATTATAGGCCACCCTGAGCCTATATAGGCATTAGTACATAACTGTATGGATCGTCAATACAGGTTCTGCTATTTGAAACTTGGTTCCACTTGCTTGTCTATGCTATTATGAATAATGTGTACATTTCAGATGTACCTTTTTATGTTGTATACAAATGCTCCAAAAATGTAAGACCCAGACACAAATGTTTGCATTATTGAAAACACTAAAACAAATTGAACAAGAAAACAGTTGGTGGATAACCTGTCTCTGGTTTCTTAACATTAATAAAAACACTCACAACTGAGAATGATACCTTTTCTTCCAGACAATAGAAGGCAAGTGGGGAGATTTGTCACACTGAAGAAGTACAAACAGTTATTTTGGGAGAAAACTGTAGTATATTTATACTGAATGTATTATTGTGAACTATTTTAAAGAGCAGCTGCAGACAGCAAAAGAAATTGGTGAACTGATAATGTAATTGAGAAGAGAAAAGATACGTCCAAAGACAAGCATCTCTCCTGATCAGCAGGTAATCTATGCATGTATGATTACATGTGGACAGTCACGGAGAGATGCGGCTGCTGTCAGCCTGTCATTAACTTGAATGGGTACATGGGAATTCGCAGGTTCTTGCCTCTGAAATCCCCAGCCACAGCCTTGAGCGCCATGTGCATGAGGCCTAAGACAGCTTATGTTTTTAGTTTGATTCTTTACAATAAATGATGCAACTTTAACATGTAACATTTTATTTACCATATTTTTTCTGTATTTATAGCTATCTACCTGGTGTTTTTTCACCTGTTTTTTATAATGTTTGTGTGGTCGTATTGGAAGACAATATTTGCACGGCCAGTTAACCCAACCAAAGAGGTAAGTCTACAGGAATAGAAAAAGAAAACAACTAAGTGTGACCTGAAGTGTTACAGAAGTCCCATCATATCTGTATAATATGTATATCTGTAGCTAGTCACTTACTCTTCCACTGGCTGCAAAGCCTGTCACAAAAAGAATAACACTGTTTCATCAGGCGGTAGGCCAGTGGAGAAGTTGGAGTTCACAGCACTATATTTTTAAAAAGAATAATGGAATATACATTCTACTTGCTAGATATCCCCCCAGAACTCCCACTCCCAGCCATTATAAAGCTCACTGAAGGTTTCATACTCCCCTAATGGACGCTACATAATATAGAATAACCATATCATTGGGAAGTCCAACTGCAAGCATGACCTATTTGCTATGGGCTTGTGGAAACTGGTAGGGGTAGTAAAGTAGGAAAATGGTACAGCTAGAGTCTCCTGAGAGATAAAAGATTAAGTCTGGTCATGAATAATGCAAATTTTTCCTGAGAAGTCGTACAGTTGGTGCCGCTGTCGCCATCCTTTCGGCCGGCATCCCTCGATCAGCCGTTCAAAGGAGCCAGTCGGAAAATCTTCAAATGAACAGAGGCGGCAACCGCCGTGGCTGTCGGAATACAAGGGAAACGGCAGGGGACTCCTCGATTAATGCCGATTAACGCTCCTAAGCTTTGATGGAGTAACCTGTCCTATTTTTTTCCGTTCCGCCTGCAGGTTAAAGGAAAAAAATAGAACAGTGTATGGCCAGCTTAAACCTACCCTAGTTGCCACCCAAAACTGGTAAACATGAAAATATTTCTGCAGGTCAGAATGGTAATTTTGTAATAAAAAGCAATGAGATCTGCACATTTATGGTTACATGTCATATGTTAAATTTGTTTCAAGTGACCATGTCGCTTATACTAAAGCTCTACAGGAAAACTACACCTGAAAAAGAAGAATGCTGCAAGCGCTATTTTGATCGGACTGGACCGCAGACATGTGCCTTGCGATCCCGTGCGGCCGATCTCATTGCGGCCGGAGGGCGTGCCTAGGTGCCATTCACTTCAATGGCCCGCCACACCCCCTCCTGCCCCACAAAAAAGTGAGCCAGCCGCAATGCGAGGCAGTGCGTTCTGGACAGAATCGGGCCGGAACGCACTGCATCTGGTGTGAACGGGCCCTTATACTTGGTAGCATGACAGTCACTTTAAAGTAGTATAAAACTCTCCAAACTTTTTTCAATAATGAATCCAGATCAAACAAATATTCTGTATATTGCCCAGCAAAGTATTTCTTTAAACTTTTGCTCAAGCACTTATAATCCATCATGTTTCTTAACATCTGTTTCCAACTCTCTCAGCTCCGCTTCTCTGAATTTCCTGTCCAGTACAAGATCACAAGGGACAGAGCAGCTTCCAGCAACTGTCCATCTAAAAGCATGGAGGAGGGAGGAAGGAGGAGTGTGCAGAGGGGGAATTGCTTGTCGAGGGGACACCCACTCTACTAGCACACACAAGGGTGTCTCCATAGGACCCTAGAAAGGAGTCACCCTAAAACAGGATATCAGGGCCAATGCGTAGGGGACTAGCTGATTCTAAAGGTAGCTCCGTCTTTTAAACATCAAGGAGCAGCATTCATTGCAAGTGATTTAAGTAGCATTTGAAATAGCTTAAGAAGAACATTTTGACTTTACTATCACTTTAACTTATCCTGTGTTAAGTAATCTGAACACTTTAAGGGCCCATTCACATCATAGTGTTGAGTTAATCACACAATACCGACTACTTTTTTCCACTGCACCACAACGCATGGTATTGCGGTACCACATGGTGCGTTGCAGTGCATGGGGAGGTGCTTGGGGTGCCATTTAAACCAATGGCACTTAGCACACAGTAACAATGCCATGTGTGTTGTGCGATAGCTGTGTTAATCGTATAGTATGGTGTGATTAACACAATTCTACGGTGTGAATGGAATCTAAAAATGACACTCAGGATAAGAGAGGTTAAAGTTTTGGCTAGCAATTACAAAGGTCCAACAGTACAGCCAATTAATCTGAAAGCTTGCAAAACAACCATAAGTCTGCTGTCCACACCATTTTTCTAGACAGCGTATTCATCTGTGGCATACGCTGTATCACTGTAATACCCTGTAACACTGAGTGTAGCGCTCTCTGATGACACAAGCAGCAGTAATATACAGGGGGAAGACATACTCTAATCAGACATGTGCCTGACTAGCTGCGCCTGTTTCCTGATCAGTAACTGTGTGCTGTTTACACTCTGTGTACCTTCATGTGCCCCTTGGGAGCAGGTGTTGACTTATCACTATTGACTTTATTTAATCTGTGTTAGTCACACAGTATAATATTTACTTTCTCCAGTGGCCATTCTAATGTTACCCCTTGTCTTTATTTTAGTTCTGTTTATCCAAATCTGACAAGGAGCTGTATGAGAGGGAGGAGAGGCAGGAATTCCAGCAAGAGATCCTCAAACGAGCTGCTAAAGATTTACCCATCTATACCACAACGGCTACAAAAGGTGCGTCCTTCCTCTGACTCTGTGTGGATGAAACAGCAGGTGGTCATAGTAGTTCCTAAAACATTGAAAATACTGTCATTCTACCCCTCCTGCTTAAGGTGGCACTAAACTCATTAGTTAAATCTTAGAAATACATTCATGTACCTTAACTATTAACAAAAATGTGTCTCATTTGTGTATCACTCGGCTGTAGATTCTCAAATCATCTCTGAATTGGTGCTGACACTGTCCTTCCTTCTGGAGGGTGGCTACTTTTGTTCCCCATGGTCCCTGTGTGTGATGTAAAGTAGCCACCGCTCCAAGCTCACTCCTGTGATGGACTACAATCTCATGATTAGTTTACTAATGTTTATTGAGATTGTAGTCCCTCACAGGAGCGAGCTTGGAGCGGTGACTACTTTCCAACACACACAGGGACCATGGGGAACAAAAGTAGCCTACCTCCAGAAGAAAAGACAGTATTAACAAACCTGTATCTTATTTGTGTATCACTCGGCTGTAGGTTAGGCTGAACTCGATGGACTTGGGTCTTTTTTCAGCCTATGTAAATCCTCATAGAGCCACCGCTCCAAGCTCACTCCCATGATGGATTACACTCTCAATACAAACTAGTAAAACCAAATGTGAGATTGTAGTCCATTATAGGAGTGAGCTTGGAGGGGTGACTACTTTACAACACACACAGGGACCATGGGGAACAAAAGTAGCCACCCTCCAGAAGGAAGGACAGTGTCAGCACCAATTCAGAGATGATTTGAGGATCTACAGCCGAGTGATACACAAATAAGATACATTTTTAATCGTTTAAGGTACAAGAATGCATTTCTAAGATTTAACTCCTGATAGTGCATGCACAATTTTTTGCCATCGTACTGCACTGGACCGCAGTGCATTGTATTACCCCGCAGTCCTCTGCGGCAGCTTGCACTGCGGTCAGGGGGGGGGGCCTGTCTGCAGTGCCATTGACATGAACGGTACTGTCACGCCCCCTCCCTCCCCTGAACTCAAGGAGACTTTGTGTATGTGATCCCTTGCGTTCCGGGCACGGAACAGGTCGATAAGCGCATGGGCTGTTGTAAAAAAAAATCTGATTGCACTGGAACAAAATGCAAGCATTGTTTTGCCACGCATTCTGTTGCGGGCGATTGCACTGCGGGTGGGGGTGCGTGGCTGCGGTGCCATTGACTTCAGTGCACCGTCACGCCCCCCTCCTGCCCCTGAACACAGGGAGCTGGCCGTGATGCGATACAGTGCATTCCAGCAGCGAAACGTGCTGGAACGCACTGTATATGGTGTGAACTAGCCCTCAGGCTTTCCAAACAAGTATCAAGAGAGATAACCTTAACACATTGAAATGAAACCATCACCTCTGTTGTAACAGAACACAATCAAGCCCGTGTCACATAGGTAACACGTACATAGTACATAGGTAATCCTAGCTATTCTGTTGTAGAACATAAAATCACATTTCACCTGATTGATCATTCAGGTCTGCCCTGTTGCCATGGAGTTTTTATATCCATCTTTAGGATTCTGACTTGTGAGTGATCATTGCTGCACCTGAACCACTGTGCTTTTAGTGATCCCACACATGGAGCTGATGTCAGAAGAGTGTTCTTTGTGCCCTGACAGAACTTTTTGGTAGCAAGGGATTTTATGGAAATCTCTTATTTGTATTTGAAAAATAAATAAATAAAATGGATAACCGCTACACAAAATCCCTATCTGTCGGCATCCAGCTGTGCTTTCCTAAAATTGCCAGTTCAAATGCTGCTTATGTGATATATGGCAGACTGACGGCATTCTGTAACCTCTCCCCTAGAAATCTTAGTTCCTGCTTGTGTAATTGGCTGACAGTTTTTCCTTGGAGTCTACATAGTGTCAGTTTAAAGGCATCCTGTGCAAGAAACATTTCAGTTTTGGTACAGACTCTTGCAGGCTAAAGGGATGCAGTGCCTCTTGCTGGTGAAGATGAAATATGCTTGGGTCACTGCAGTCCGCATATCATTCTTGGGGGTTATATGACCTAAAAGATCTTTGATTTCAATAGGGATTACTGTTCCCCTCAGAGTTGGGAATAGCAATTGTCGCCAAAATATGTTATTTCCGTGCTTCTCAAATTTCTAAGTGTAGGCAGCCTCAAGTGTGGCTCCTGAAATCACCAACACGGGCACAAATAGTCTGAATATTATGTAATGCTACAGAACTGTGTCCATTCTACAGGAGATGGTCAGAGACTGCAGGCATGCTGCAGGAGATGGTCAGAGACTGCAGGCATGCTGCAGGAGATGGTCAGAGACTGCAGGCATGCTGCAGGAGATGGTCAGAGACTGGGAAATTGCAGCAGGGGACAATGCTTCATTGAGTTCTGGCTGTGGCAATGAATATATTGTGGCATGTTGCAGTGGTCTTGGTATTCAAGAACTGTAATATCATAGGATAGTGCATATGGTGCTCATATTAAATTTCAGAGAGCACTATCTCTGACCTTTTTATAGTATCGTAGGACCCAGCAAAGTGAGGTGAGGCATTCCAGGCTTTCTTTACATTACTGGTTACATGGTGCAGTGCAGCAGCATATGTCCAAGAAGACATCTCTTTATACCGCTCCCGGTCACCTTCTGCTGGGGCCACCAAATAACTGTCAGGAGGCCACAGGCTGAAGACCAGATTGCTAAATCTTCTGATAAGGAAAACATTGCCAAGTGTTAAGCTGCCAGATATACATTATGATACTGTGATATTAATTGTGACATTATATTATTACATATAAAATGACTATAAAACTGCGAAGTGAATAAGCTATTCAAACAAAGACCGTAAAAGCCTAATATATAATATACTCTTGGCAGTTGTGGTGCATGCTTGTGTGCATTCCTCTGCTGTATGGGTTGGGAATAGATGAGGTCTGTCTGGGTTTCATATGCTTAGTGGTCTGATCTGCACAGTTGTTAGACTGTGTGTGATGGCCTATGAATGGAAGTGACATTAGCCAGTGAGGGATGACAATGTGTGGACGCATTAGAGTCATTAACACTATCTCCTGCCAGATCCAATATACACCGACAGTAATAACTGCTGAGTGTGTACTATCATTCTCTGAAAATGTTGGTTTAATAGGACCCTGAGCTCTATCTGTGGATCCCCCTCCTAGCTGATTACGTCTTTGGGTTTGGCCAGTAACCATGAGTCGGGTGGAGCGATGCCTTACATAAATAAACCAGTTGCTCTGAAATCTGTAGCTGCATTTACTTTAGCAGTACTGGGAGTCTGCAGTGGTTTGGTTATAGCACTGCAGTATAAGTCATATGCTTTGCAGGCTGCATTGCAAGATTTTGTGCTGTAGTAAGACAAGTCTATTGCACTTATGGTACAGCATAGAAAGCCAAGGCCAGTCTAATTCTGTATTTGAGAATATATGGATTCATATCTACATTATAGGAGATAACTGGCTGTACAGTATAGGAAGTGGAATCATACTAACCTTACAATTAGGGATGCACGGATACCGAGTATTTGGGCGAATACTTGTACTCGCCCAAATGCTCCGATACCTTTCCCGATACTGGAACTTCCGGTCAGAGGGAGATTTCCTCTGACCGGCGGTGCCGCGAGGGAACATGGAGCCAGGAAGCTGGCTCCATGCTGATTGGCCAGCTCGATGCTGATTGGCCGGCAAGCTGGCTTCCCAGCCAATCATTGTTGAGCCGGGCAAACAAATCTGATATGGCGACACGACCCCCACCCTGCAGACACCTCATTCCCCTCACATCTATCCTCAGCAGCACTCATTACCATAGCAGTCCCTGGGCCAGCTGGGCAGACACCGCTCTCCAAGCTGTCCGGGATCTGCCCACGTCTCCTGTGACGCATGCGCAGTGGCAGGCTAATGGCCGATCATGTGGGCGCTGCACACAGAGGAGACGTGGGCAGAACCTGGAGAGCGGTGTTTGCCCAGCTGGCCGAGGGACTGGTATGGTAATGACTGCTGCTAAGGATCTATGAGGGGAATGAGGTGCCTGCATGGTGGTGGTAGTGTCACCATATTGTCAGATCTGTTTGGCCGGCCTCGTTGCCGATTTTCCTTCCCAGCCAATCAGCATTGAGCCGACCAAACAGATTGGAGTCGGCTTCACTCGATAGTGAAAAAACGGTATTGGTGCATCCCTACTTACTATGTAAAGGGGCCAGGCAGTAGAGGTGAGGAACTAAGAGAGGTCTTGCAGTACAGTATAATACAGTACAAGCTTGCCTGTATATTATTTGGGATAGTAGAATACTGGCTGCACGGGGACCTTTCTTCCCAGGGGCAGGGAAATAATTTTTTAGTATAGGAGGGAAAAAGATACTCCCTGTGCATCTATAAGATACCCGCTTCTGCAGAGTGGGAGAAGTAGGAGGGTGATGCTGGCTGCACAATATGGGATTTAGGAGAATGCAAGATGTATAATGTAAGAGGTAGGTGGGTAGTAGCTGTCCCTTATGTAGAAAATGGTAGTAGCCTAGCTGTACAGTAAAGAAGGTAGGTGGAGACCAGCTATATAGAAGGGGAGGTAGGTGGGGCCTGGTGGTACAGTAGAGGAGGAAGATGTGGGTTCTGCACAGGGGCGTAACTAGAAATCACAGGGCCCCATAGCAAAATTTTGTATGGGGCCCTGTGATTTCTAGTTATGCCCCTTGCAGAGCCCACCTGATATACCAAACAGCCCACCTGAGAGTGACCCTGCCATAGACTCTCCTATGGCTGGCTCTGCAGCGTCTCAGGTGAGCTGCACACCTCTTACCTGTCAACGCGGTCCGCCTCCGTGGTCACCGGGCCCCGCCTCCTCTTTCATCGTCGGGCCCTGTCTTCTCCTCTATCGATGGGCCCCGCCTCCTCTTACATCACTGGCCCCTCCTGCTCTTAGGTCGCCGGGGCGGGCTCGCCTCCTCCACTGCAGACACCGGGTCCAGTCTCTTCTGCAGCAGCTGCTGGCTGTCACTGACACAGCTCAGCAGCGGATGTGAGGAAGAACGCGCCGCTGCACACATCACTGACAGCAACCTGATATGCCATAGCGGCCCGCACGCATCAGAGGGATGCCCTGGCCGGGCCCCCACCCTGCCTGTGGCTATGGGCAGCGGTACCTAGAGCAGTGTGGTAACACACAATAAAATATCTCAATCTCTATGCATATTTGTTGGGACCTTTTACTTACATATACAGTATATGTGTGAGTGTTAGTAGTAGCTCTGTGTAACACTAAGAACATCATTCATACAATGGACTTCATTATTGGCTTCAGTGGTCCTTTAATGCTGATTTAGCTGCTTTGTATCTGATTTATGGATACTGATTTTAGTTCTCCATATAATTAACAGAGACAGGCAGACATAAACCGTTCGCTGCAGAGCTGATCAGACTGGAGAATATGGCATGACATCAAGTGAGAGCAGAACAGAGAGATGACTGTGCCAGTATCACAGCTGCAGTCTGGAGGTTCATGACACTTTGTGATGTCACTGACCTCATAAAAACACCGCCATTTATTTTCCTGACCGAAGTGCCGTTCCGTGCCGTCTATCCAGCATTGTGTGACTGCCTCTTATTCTCTACTATCAATAATCATTCGATATATAGATAACTAAAATAATAATGATATATGCTGCTGACAAATGCTACAAAAGCTGACAATAGATGTTCAATTTTTATTAGGGTTTGTACATTTCCTTATAGTAATTCATTCATTTATTGTTTTCTTCTAAAATGTTTATATTAGTTATTTAGAGAAGAAGAAAAAAAGTAATTTCATTGAGTGGATTATGTGTACAGCCAGCATATGATATGTTGTACAGAGACTGATACCAGGTCAAAATTCAAATACTTATACTGCTTGCAATTAAAAATACATTTATTGATGTATTGGAGCTGAATTCCAGCCTTACCTTTTCCCTTACTTTTATAGAAAGTCCTCTCCTGTGTTTAAACAAAGTACTCTCAATTCCCTGCAAACTTGCATCTCCACAATGTAACCCTTTGAAGCTGCCGCAGCTATTTTGTGCTCCCCTTGTCAACCATTTTGTTCCTGAGCTTTACGAACAAATGCCTGGAATCTCTTTAGTCTTGCCTGCAATCAGCAGATTGCACAGCTAAAGTCTGCAGACGTCATTGCCAAGAAGGAAGCAGCGGGTACATCTAAAGGGATGTGTTCTTTCGATTATTTTTCTTTTTAGAAAAATAAGATCAGTGGAAGAAAGATGAGACATTTACAGGAGCCTGCCGGCCCCTCTTACCAAACTCAGAGCAAAGAGCAGCCACCAGACTCGGGGATGACATCACTGGGTCTTAGAACAGTTTCTAAAAACAAAATGATTTGATTAAAAAGTTTTAATTGCATTTTCATCAGGGGAGAAGGGAACATGGGAAGGTATTAAAAGCATACACTGCAATTCAGCTTTAATGATTACAGAGCTGCAATGATTTGTGTCTTTTATATCTGCCCGGCGTTCACTTGGTTGGCATTGGTGGATGGGCATGCCTCTGGTTATTTAAATTCCAGCGCTATGAGAAAGTTGACATATGACATATGCACTGTGGGAGGGCTGAAGGTGAACATGGAGGGACACATAATAAAACATGTCTGTTAAAGTTTGGTCATTTGCCCCTCCAGGTTTAGTTTAGTATTTGGCTCATAGAAACCTTAAGTTTATCTTGTATAATCTTGAATTATTGTTTTCTTTTAACATAGCAATCAGGTATTGTGAAAGATGTCAGCTGATTAAACCGGACCGATGCCACCATTGTTCAACTTGCGATGTGTAAGTCTTTATACTCTCACATATTCTCTGAGAATCAACTCACATGTAGGGCAAGCTCATACAATGGCCACTGATGGAGTAGTTCAAGAAGGAGATCAGTTAAAGAACTCTGGGCTCATGAAATCTTAAAGTGGACCTTTACCCCATTGGTAAGCCCCCTTGACCCAGCATGGCTCTGCTGAATCACTCGTTCAGGGCTGCAGAGCTCAGGCTTCTGCGCATTCTCAGACAGGCAGAGCTCGTACAGCGGTACGGAGTTTCAGTTAGGAGAGATGGGGAAGGACGGCTTCAAACTGCATTAAATCACCTCGCACAACGTCCAGCCGTCCTCACTCTAGTTAGATGTGGGAATATGGGTAGCTCTACCTAGAGCGAGGACGGGAGGATGGCTGGAAGCTGTATGAGGTGATTTAATGCAGTTTGAAGTCCAGTCGTCCTTCCCCATCTCTCTTAACTGAAACTCTGTACCTCAGTATGAGCTCTGCCTGGGAGAGAATGTGCAGAAGCCTAAGCTTTGCAGCCCTGATCGCGTGATCACAATTGCAATGCTTTCCAGGCTTGAATGCAAATATTAAAGAAATGCATATTTTTATATATATTATTAATTATGCATTTCTTTCATTTTTGCAAAAGGTGAACTTATCCTTTAAAGCCCCTTGCAACAGTACATATATTGCAGGTAACCTCACATATCTACAAGTGGAATGTTTGTGGTCTCGCCTTTCCTACCCGGGCACATATCCACAAGAAATGAACTAGTTGAGAGCCTTAAAGCTGACCTTCAGGCCCCGTTCACATTGAGCGGTTCGCAAATCTAGCTCCATGCTGTTTGGTCAGCAGCCAGAAGAGTGTAGTGCCATTTGTCTGTGCCAGTAGGTATTCCACAACCCAAGCATCTTATACAAGCCACCTCAGGAGACTTTCTGAGGTGCATGAGACACTCCAGCTATAAGCATGTATATTGCCTGGAGTCTTTTCTTTAACTTCTGTAGCTTCCGTTACACACTTAGTTTATTTTTAGGGAAAGCATTTTCATATTTTGCCTCTGGTATCCTCTTACTTTGAAATGTGTCTTGCAGGTGTGTGCTGAAGATGGATCATCATTGCCCATGGTAGGTACAGTGGATTTTATTATGTGTGTGTGTTTTTTTTATATGCTGTGCTTTTGGTTTTAACTGGTCTTTTTTTTAAATGTAGGGTGAATAACTGTGTGGGATTTTCCAATTACAAATTCTTCCTGCTGTTCCTCATGTACTCCTTGCTGTACTGCCTGTTCATTTCTGCCACAGTGCTGCAGTATTTCATTCGCTTCTGGACGGTAAGGGGTTAGTTCCCAATGCTGCCTAATGTTCCAGGGAATCTCATAAAGGTTCACTCCATGGGATATTCCACTGACATAATAAAAATATATAGATTTTTTGCAAATTGCTCCTTAGTGTAAATTAAAATAAAAAACTCTGTGTGGGATTATAGAGTTTGGAAGCTTTGCCATCGGGGTAATGGGCATGCACCCCATTATCTGTTAATGAAAATATACATATGATTATATATATTGGGGGGAATTTATCAAAACTGGAGCAGACAAAATCTGGAGCAGTTTCCCATTGCAACCAACAGGCATCTCTCTTCAGTTTGCTCAGGTAAGATTTGAAAATGAAATATGGAAGCTGATTGTTGCAGTGCAAATCTGCTACAGATTTTGTCTGCTCCAGTTTTGATAAATCCCCCATTGTGTTCTGTGTTGCTTTTTTTATTTTATTTTTTGCACTTGTTAATTACAGTAGTTTACCGTATTTAATGTTTTGTGTTTTCATGCCATGTCCCATCACCAATCTGAGCTTACAGATGTTTATTCTGCCACTGGGCGAGTAGATAACCCAGCCTGTATGACATATCACATATACATCTCAGCTCTGCTTTGTACCCAGTTGCACAGAAAAGTTCATATAAGTTTAATATTTCTATCTTCTTGGAACTCGGGGGCAGCTAAGAGTCTGGGCTTAGTGCAAACCCAGCCACGCCAAGCCACTCTCCCCGGCCCAATCAGTGGCAGCAGTTGCAATGGGGGCATTCCCCGCACTTTTGTAATGTATAGCTGCGTGGTGGGAAATGTGGCTGCAGCCACTGATTGGGATGGGAGGGAGGATGAGCGGCAGCCACAGTTTTGAGCAGGCTTGGGCCAACTGGGTTCACTCAAAGCCCAGGCTCATCACTGCTCATGACCAGGACTCAAGTTCAGTAGCAAATATGCCCTTCTTTATTACTGTGTGATAAATAACAGCTCACATCTACTAATCAGATTCCAGATTCAGGCCTTTACATTTCAGCCATTAGAAAGATGGGATCATTGTGGTCATCACACACAGTTCTATAGGGTCCAAATGGCCAGTCATAATTCAGTCTGATCTTACACAAAAGGAATTGCATGGTGACCTGTATTGGGTTTGTTGGTTTCTTTGTGATTTTTCCCATCTTCTAACAATTATTCAACTGATAACTGAACAGGAAATTGTCTTGAACCCAACATTGCCTCCTTAAACTGAAGGTATTTGTATGTCCTCCATCACAAATCCAAACAAAAAAAGGGTTTATACCAAACTTTAGGATCGTGGGAAGAACATTAATATAATTGCTGCATGTGCAAAGTGTGCTGGAAACCCTTGGCAGCACATGTGGAATGCTTACATCTTGTCTGACATTTACCTCTCCCATACATCACCCTGTGTGTCTTTCTCCCCATACCGCCATCTGCTGATCAAACCATTAAAATGTCTAATGAATTGTCTCTGTTTGCGTAAAGCTTTGCCGCAGCAAATCTGAAGAGTCTTGTCCCCAGGTAAAATATCCAGCCAGCGATTTATTAATGTCCATCCAAGCTTCCTTCAAGAAGTAGTTCTTAAAGTGTACCTGTCACTTATATGCTTTGGAGACGGTTAATGGGTTTGTTCGAATAGTAGGAGCTAGTGGCCTCTATTGCCTTGTTCAATGCGACAGTCTAAACAACAGTGATGAAGTGCAAACTGCATTGACCCATAGCAACCAGTAGTTAAACATATTTCCTGATTGTATGCTATGGTTTCCTGTGCTTTGCATTTTACCATTGTTAAGTGAATAAGGCAGCTAAGTGTAATATACTGTTAGTCAAATATTGGTTTTCCCTGTGTTTACAGTGGGCAGTAATACACTTTAAAAACCTTTCCATACGATGTACTGATGGATGATACCCTGTCTAGCTGGATCTATAAATTCCTTTCTCAAATACCCCCAGTAGACGGTTTAACATTTTATAACCTATATTGGCATGAGTTCATCTAGCTAATCTTTTTAAAGGCTGTTCCCCCTTTTCTTGGGAATATCAAGCGGACAGGTTGGGGATATTTGATAATGGAGACATTGTCTGTAGAATTTGTTCTATTTAGTTGGTGTGCATAGATAGTCAATGTGATAAGCTGCACATATGCAGCATTGATGGACATTATGCATATATCTGGGTTTACCTCCTGT
The DNA here is from genome assembly GCF_000935625.1 of Nanorana parkeri. Taxonomy (NCBI): domain Eukaryota; kingdom Metazoa; phylum Chordata; class Amphibia; order Anura; family Dicroglossidae; genus Nanorana; species Nanorana parkeri. The sequence goes on along the minus strand of NW_017307067.1, from coordinate 55,511 downwards.
GCCTGCAGTTTGTAGACGAAAGATGCCATGTTCTTTTTTGCCCATGCATATACTTATGTGTCCTTTTGAAATGAAACTGCAGCTAAATCTTTTTGTTTGGTAATATTGTTGAAGGGTTAGAGCCCCTATGAACGTTTAATTGCTGTGTTTCCCCATTGCTTCTCATTTCTTTTCTATTTGACAGCCGTTACTCAGAGCAGGAAATTAGGTCCTACTGCTTAAAGAAGAACTCCTAGAAAAAAATGTTATTAACCCTTGCAGTGGGTCTACCCCTACACTACAAAGGTTAAGTGCTTGTTTGTGTCTAGGTGCTAAAAAAGTTATACCCACCAGTCCGTTGGAGCCAGCTTGTTCTTAAACTGGTGTCTTGAGCGTCTCTCCCCCTCTGCTGCAGCGCTCTAAGGATCCTGATGTCATCATGCTCTATACACTGTGTATGGATGTGGGGACACCGACAGAGCAGTCCACCTGTGCAGTGGAGAAGGAGACACGCTTCAGCAATCACAGAAGCAGGGAGCCACTTAGATAGTTGGGTGAGTATAACTTTTTTTTTTTAAGCACCTAGACACAAACGAGCACTTAACCCTTGCAGTGCTGTGGTAGCCCCACTGCAAGGGTTAATCTATTTCTAACCAGAGTTCTGCTTTAATCCTCCACATTAAATTGGAATTGGATGCATTGGTAGAGAAAAAAATAAGGTTTGTTGTGATAGCCATTGGTGTGTGTAATCAAGCTAACTCCTACTGTCCTTCCCTGTGGAAGTGACTGTCTTTCCAAACTACCGTACATTTTCAGCACCTGAACATATCTGTTTCTGTGGTCCAGAATCTGTCCCCATGATCTGCAGCTTGACCTGACCCATAGAGTTTGTACCCAATACTTAACCCAAGCTTGCTGTGGCAGCCTTGGTAGATGTAATGTTTAATCCTTGAATACATATTAAATATCTAGTGACATTTAATTCATGAGCAGGCAGTACGCCTTTCCTCAAGTTTCCATAGTGGGTACATAAGCCACACCTTAAAGTAACACTAATTAACAAAAATTGAAAAACATGGTCTAAGTACCCAAAGTAAGCTGTCGAGCAAACCTCACACTGCAATGGTTGAAGCATATGATGATTATCCAGAGTTTTTATTACCTGATACACACACAAAAGTCTACCAAGTCTGTGATTGATCTCTTATACGGACTCAGGAGATAGGTGGCTACACCTATATAACAATATTCTTAGAAGATTTGTGTTGTGTACTTTCACAAGCTAGAAGTACACACAGGCAGTTATTCTACAAGAATCACCTGTCTTTTACCATTATACAGTAGCTGCATGTGTCCTCAAATACTGTTTTCAGTATTAGTCTGAGGCCAGGAGTGTAACCCATATGGCAATGCATAGTCAATGTTTTACATGTCAAATTGTCCATTTAAAGGGGCAGTAGTCTGGTGAATTAGAATAGAGTCTCTACTTATATTAGAAGACGTTTAAAGGAAACCTGTATAGTATACAGTATAGCGTCCTTTTATGTCCATGGAATTAAATGCACTTTATAGAAGAACTCCCCTAAGCACTACTTGTAAAATAACTTCAGTGCAGTTATAGAAGTGGTATTATTTGTTTTGCTGGTATTTATTGGTTAGGTGGCTACCAACACCTCGTCTATATGATTAAAGCTGAACTCCAGGTATAACTGTTTATGCATAGCTACAATGGTCCAGCTTGGGCTAATGTAAGTATGCATGTTTTGTGTGCTTGTTTGGCACAGCGACTATTCAGAGAATGCCTAGTATTTTTATCGATGAATACATCACTTTGTCTGATTGGGTAAGAGCCAAATTGTGATGTCAGCACCCCACTTCCAATCAGAAAACACCTTCTATTAATTGATTAAAATACTAGGTGTTCTCTGAATGGCCCGTGTGTTGAGTGAGCGGCTTTCTGTGCTTTCAGAGCAAAGGGAAAGCTGCTCAGTACAGGACCTAGAAGATCGCTGTCAGCACTGTAGTAGCTCCCACATAAAAAGATTGTATAATACATTGTGGTACCAATAATCTCTGAGGAAGATTTGCAGACAGCTGCAGCAAGCTAGATTTGAACAGGCCCCATAGGGTACCCTACCTAACAGACAGACACAAGTGGGAATATACAGGAGAACCGTGTGAAGCGTCTCCCCAGGCTGAGCAGGTATGAAACATAAACTTGTCAGGTTAAGCAGTTTTGACCTAGGCAAGAAAAGGCTCTGCTTCCCCAGTATTTCATTGTTGTCAGTATAATATAGCAAAGAGGAGAGCACGGACGCATTTTCAGTGTGTCAAATCCTGGACTGAATGTCTGCATCTCCCCCCTAAGAAATTCCACATAAAATATTGTTATATATATTCTATTAACAACTTCTTGTTTCTTCTATAGACCAGGGTTCTTCTTAAATGTGTGCAGATAGAAATGTATTTCATACATATTTTAATCTCATACCTCACTTTGGTGATTTTGAAATAAAATTGAATGTATCCAAGTGGGTACTTATTTGCATCGTTTGGGTTTATATTTTTATGTTGGATACTAGTAGCTATTAAATCTCAAAGGAAGCAGATTTAGGGAATATGATTGTATGCATGTAAAACTGCCCCTTTAAAATGTGACTTAAAAGTGTGCCATCTATTTGTGTGTTTAAGCCATGTTTGTATGCTTTTATTACTCAGCAAACTCACAATCTTTCTTTTCTAATAATTCCCTCTCCTTTTTATAGAATGAGCTACCAGACACACGTGCTAAGTTCCACGTCCTTTTCCTATTCTTCGTGTCGGCCATGTTCTTCATCAGCATACTGTCTTTGTTCAGCTATCACTGCTGGCTGGTTTCGAAAAACAGGTCAACTATAGGTAATAATCTGTTAATACTACGTTTGTTTTTATAATTATTTACAAAGAAACCAGAATAGAATATGGCCAACATATGGTATTGTTTAAGTGGTGTGAATATCGAGCATATAGGGATATACCCTAGAAAATTAGGAAGTTAGAAATGGATAGGAATTACAGCAAGATGGTATAAAAAAAAAAATCTGACTATAAAATTAGTTTAAATGAAAAGACAAAGGACTGTAGCGGGAATGAATTGTGTGGGAATATGAAAGTACCTTAAAGAGTGCATTTTTAATAATGTTTAGCTTTATGTTTTATACCATCTTTTCCATATTTCCTTTCTGTACTTCCTAATTCTTTATGGTATATCCATATACAGTTAATACTAGGGATGCACAGATACTTTTCGAGTACCAGTGCAGATACTTGGCATTTTCATGAGAACTACCAGGGTTGCAGAGGTTGCAGCTGGGACCTGGCTCTGGTGCTCCACCACTGTCCTAAAATCATTAGTCTGTATTGTTTTAGAAAAACTGTCCCATGACAACAAAAATGTATCAGTACTCGTACTTGTAAGTACTCGGCAAGTACCAGTACTCGTACTCACAAAACTGGTATCTGTGCATCCCTTTTATTTTATATTTATAAAAACAAAATCTTACATTAAAACAGTGATGTACAAATCCCGGGAGCTCAGTGTGCTCCTTACAAATGGCAGCTGCCTCCTAATTTTTGAATTTTTCTCTAGTGTAGTCTTGGAGCTCACAAGTATCGGTACATGTACTCGTACTTGTACCGAGTACTGTACTTGGTATCTGTGCAGCCCTAGTTAATACTCTAATTTGACGTGTGTAAGTGGCATACACATATAATAATGTCATTTGTAGCCCTGATGAAGGGGGACCCTTTAAACTCCCAAAATGTGTTTCCTTTTTATGATATAAGATTCTGGATTAAATTGAATGTGAACTTTATACATTCTGCTTTTGGCGTCTTTCTCTTTGTGTATCCAGTGCCCCTTCGAACATAGGACTGATATTAGGCCACCGTTCCTGGGAGAGATGACTAATGAGAATCATTCTCTCTACACCACTTAAAGAAAAAAAATTATCTGGGTGAGTATAACTGTTATGTTCGCACCTAGACAAAAACGAGCTCTTAACCCTTGCAGTGATGGGGTAGCTCCACTGCAAGGGTTAAGTGCTCGTTTTTGTCTAGGTGCGAACATAACAGTTATACTTACCCAGCCTTGCAGCCAGCTGACTGCTAGAGTGCTGCCTCCAGCCTGTCTCGTCCTCCGCTCCAGTGATAGTATGTCGCTCGGCGTGCTCATATCCAATACACAGTGTATTGGACAAGATGACTTATGAAACCTTAGACCACTGGAGTGGAGGGGAAGAGAGGCTGGAAGGACCGATATAACAGCCAGCCATCTCCCAGGATCAGGTGAGCATAACTTTTTTATTTTTGCACTTATACGAAAACAAGCACTTAACCCTTGTAGTGCTGGGGGTAGTTCCACTGCAAGGGTAAGGACATTTTTTCCCCCAAAGTTCTTCTTTAAGGCCTGACTGAGAACACCCCTACTGCTTTTAAAGTTCCAGCGCCCCACACTTTCTGCTTTTCGTTTGTCATTAGAGATGAGTGATGGAGATGGGTTAACCCTAATCGCTGTTAGCATTTTACAGGGGAACAATATTCATTGGGGTTTTTTAACCCATGCAATCAATTGTTCCTTCCAGTGGAGGCTAGCGGAGTCAGTGACCTCCCATACATGGCCAGATCACACATACCTTTTATGTTGCATGTGTCAGCTGTACACTAGGTATTAGTTTAATACAAAACATCTTTCCACTTCAATCAGCAACCTTAGAGATTGTGTTGTGAATAAATGAAATCCTGTATTTGAATAACTTGGCTTTGAACATTTATCCCCGATGTTGAAGATTGCATGCCAGTCTTGTATAAATGTAAGCTGCTAGACAAACTGCATATGAAACTTCTACTTCAGATTAGTTTTTTTACAATTTGATCAAACTCTTCGTCTATAGCCTACATAATCAACACATATTTGAGATCTTGCACATCTTTAGGCTTACTGAAAAGTTTAACTTTTTTACTGTCACAGCCATAATGCCAACCATGAGCGTTGTGGTTCCTTCTCCCGCCCCCTACATCACTATTGTGTGCTATAGGGTTCTTTGAACCGTGTGAAGGAGCCACTTTGCAGGACGCGGTTCTCTTTAAAAATCGTGACAGTTGCTTTTTAAAATAATACCTTCTGATCGTTCCATGAAGGTCCTCGTTCACTCACTTCCTGTTATAGGGTGACAACTCTATGTCCCTATCTCCTAGTCGTGCTCCTGCAGTAGCACGAGCTTCCAGTGGAGTCTAGAATTGGCCATTTCAACATACATTATGGTCCACTTTTGCCACCAACATCCTTAGCAGTGCCTTGCAGTCTTTGTTATAGTGCTTGCATGTTTGCATTACGTGGCTGCAAAAGGCTGCAATTTTCTACATGAAACCTGGACATTCTTAGTCGGATAAGCCACAAAATTGGACAATTCCTGCTGTATTTGTTTCTCCTGTGCTGGTTTTTACATTCAATTTGTTATTACTTGCTGCTATTGTTCTGTGACTATACTACTGCAGTTGCCAACTTTTGCTTCCTTTTAACAACTTTGCCAAATAAAAATAAAGTATTTGCAAAAAAGAGAAAACCTACCACACAACTCTGAAATAGTGAAGTGGTTAACTGGTATGTCATCTTGTGCAACTCTTGTGTTGCTAAATGTTTGGCGTGACAGTATGAATATACAGCACTGTTACTGAATGTCATGAAATGAGAACATTCTTCAAAGAAGACCTGAATGAGAACATTGTTCAATGCAGACCTTCCATGAAAATGGAAGGTCCGCTCTGTTGAAACCCCCCACCCTCGGAGTCAGATTGCCTGCAAAGGTGGTTTAAAAATAAAGCGGTTTCTAAAAAATAAAAAAAAAAGCCTCTGCCCCTGGCTTCTGGGAGGCTGTGGATGACGTCACCATGCCTCATCAATGCCACCTGGGATAGCTGAGCACTCGAAATCCTACATTAATGCACTAGTTCATTGCAGGGACATATTCTCATGGGATTTGCTGCACCCAGCTATCTCAGGAGGCAACATTGATGCATGGCAACATCACCTGTGCCACCCAGAAGCATCAAAAACTGGGGCAGAAGTATGGTGGGGGGTTTTTTAACGACAGCTTTATTTTTAATAATTTTTCGCCTTCCATTTTATTGGTTCCATGCAATTGAAAGTATACTTTATTCACCCAAGGTAGGGCAACCTACATCCTGCTGTCCTAAGTATACCTAAATAATAATGTTCTTTGTACAACCTCCGCCGCCTGTGTCATGTAATTATTTAAGTAATTACTACTCCTAGGATTCACTTTTGGGGGCGGCATGCTGTCTGCTTTATATGCACAACGATTTTTCAACCATACTAACCATTAGACAAGAAAAAAAAGATGCTTTCATTCATGTATACTGAACAAATAAGAGTCCTCTGACTCCTTTCAACCTCCCCTGTATCACCTTCCCCCCACAGTTCAAACTTAAATATTGAGGCTTGGTACTATCCCTGTTGCTACAGCCCTGCCTGTGCCCTAAGTGTGGTGCATTGACTTGCTAAGGATCTCCTTTCCTGATGTGGCTGGCTGTATAGCTTGGGGCTAAGCATCTCCCCTCAGCTCTTTAGGAAAGGTAAATATAGCAAAGGCACACCAGTAAAGGACAATGCAACTCATCAGATGTTCGAAGTAAACATTTCATATTATGATCTACAGTAATACCTTAGCATGCTTGTAATCCAAAGCGCTTGTATATCAAAGCGAATTTCCCCATAGAACATAATGGAAATTCAGATGATTCGTTCCACAACCTAAAAATATTCATATAAAAATAATTACAATACAGTACTGTAATATAATACCGTACAAAATATTTAAAAAATTAACCAATTACCGGTACCTTCAAGAGAGAGGAGGATTATTGTGTAGGACGACTTTCACTATCACTAACGGAATCACTGCCATCTCTTGACTCAATGGAATCTTTTTCATTTCGTGAAACCTTAACAAGGAATCTACCCAATGGGACATTGCATTGTCATTAAATAGACTCATCGCTCGCACTGCTACAGCCTTATTCGGGTGGCGCTTTTCTACAAAATGTTGCTCTTATTGCAAGACATTGCTTGTATATCAAGGCATCATTTTTCAGAAATATTTGCTTGTCTTGCAAAACACTCTCAAACCAAGTTACTTGTAAACCACTGTATTACTGTATTTTGCAGTGGCTTTAACACTTTTATAAACGTGTTCTTGGATCGTAGTACATTTTTTTATGTTTGTAATACTCCATAATGCGTTTGCTCACTTCCATTTTCTGCCTTTTGCAGAGGCTTTCCGCGCTCCATCTTTCCGAACAGGACCAGAAAAAGATGGCTTTTCTCTGGGCTTCAGCAAGAATTTGAGAGAAGTGTTTGGGGATGAAAAGAAGTTTTGGCTGCTCCCTGTATTTACAAGGTAAGCCAGTCAGATGGGGACACAGAGAAGGGAAGAAGTAACCTTTTATAAAGAATATAGGCACAGTATAATAAAATCGCATGGGATTTGAAAGAAGCAGCATAATGTGTCCAGTAGAATAAAACCTGTTTTTCGGTTTGTCTTCTGTCTCTTCCTTCAGCCTGGGGGATGGGTGTTCTTTCCCCACACGTCTTGTGTTTGGTGACCCAGAGCAAAATATTTCAGCAGTTCAGACTGACATTGCTAAGCAGTAAGTATCTTCTGCTCATTATTTACTTTTAATGCTATGAATAGAAATTACAAGTTGAAAAACAACAGAAAGCGCCAGAAATGACCACTCCACTGAAGGTTTCGCATGCAGGAGTGTTACGCTGCCCCACTTCAGCCAGGGAGACTGTGATATCTAGGGAGAGAACAAAAAACAAGGGGCACCTACCCTAGTCTAGATACATTTTATTGAAAGGCGGCAAAAATAGAAATAATACTCACAAGAGTAGATCACAATGAGCTTTCAGAAACCAAGGAATAGTAAACCAGGATGAGATGGATGAGAGCTGCACAGACAGTCCTGTGTACCAGAACAGAATGCCTACAGTGACGCGTTTCCAGGCTCACGCCCCTTTTCATAAGAACGTCTGATGAAGGGGTCGTGACCCCGGAAACGTGTCACTTTTGTGAGTATTATTTCAATTTTTGCCGCCTTTCAATACAATTTATCTACACTAAGGTAGGCACCCCTTGTTTTTTGTTCTCTTCCTAGAAATTACAAGTTGGTTATTCAAGGTATGAAAGATAGAAGAAAATGATCATGAGCAGATGGTGTGTGATTTTAATACAGTGGTCCTAATTTATCAAGCTGCAATGGTGCTTAAGGCATGCTAAATTGACACATGATAATGTTGACTGAGAAGCCAACTCCCGAGTTTAAGGTGTCCTAAAGTGAAACTGAACGTGGTCAAGGTTTGCGATCCTATAGGTAACATAAAGAATGTTAATTTTACCTAAGAAGTACCTTGAAAAATAAAACTTTTGCCTCGAATTCCTCTTGAAAAATAGCAGGGCACACCTGTGCAATATGTCCAATAGCTGTATATCTACAGTATGAGCTCATCTACGTCACTGCTGCCTCTAACTGATAGTGCCCCAAGATTTGGAGCTAGATTAAGTGATATAACTGCTGTGCTGCTCACCGTTGTTGCTGCAGGAAAAGCTGCGGTCCAATTCTGAATGTCACCCCAGCACACATATACAGTATATAGTAATCCTTCCACTCTTCAGTACACCACAATGCACAAATTTAGTGCAGGATCCTAATCTAGAGAGAAGATGTCCCTGCACAGTGCAAGAGCATCTTCTCATGACATTTTGGATACTTAGCATTCTCAGGCTCCAATGAAAGTCTTGTGAAGCCACCCTCTCCACCGCGGAAGTCAGATGTAAGGTAAGTGTGTTTTCAGCCTTTCTCTACAAATGTATTTTTCTTTTACACAGCTATGGTGCAGTGTTTTGTCATGGAGGTGAGAGGCCTGATGTAATATGCAGACCTTGCTTTTTATGATAAAGTCCACTATAAAGACCCTTTCAAAAGGCACTGGCTTTTTAACCCAAAGCATGTCAAAACCTGTGTATAGGTGAATGTAGCATTATTTAGACTTTACCATTACATTGATGTATGTATATTTGTTTTATCAATCTGTATCTACATGTATTCTCTGTTTAATTCACAGTGTGGGGCCGAGTCAGTCTTTTCCAGCCAGACCGCTGAGTGAGTCACAGAACAGGCTGCTGGGAAGTGACAGTCATTGGGCTGATGGGAGCGCGGGTGAAGATCAAACACAAAAGGGTAAATTGGGGAGTCTGGGAAGAAGTGGCACATCTAATACTTTTGAAATTTTGTTTGAGAAGGATCAGCCAATAAATCCCAGAACAGATATTTGTTACACGATTGCATGAGAGCCTGCCCTGTATATTGCATCAATTGATGCAGCATAAATGGGTATATTTGATTTTAACACCTCCGCTATTGTAGATTCTGTTACCTGTCTGTATTAGGAAGCACGGTAACCAATGATGACTGGTATAAGTGTGCTGCCATTACTGATCTCTTTAGGTTTTTTTTAAAATACCATTTGTCTTGCTGTCACATTGACTCTCCAGCCTCAGTACTTATGCCAGAACTTCGTTTACATACTTATTCCTGGTTATCAAAAAAAGTGAAGCCAGAGCATCAACATGACAACCAGGTTAGCAGTGAGGGCTAGTTCACACCAAGTGCGGAGCAGATGCAGAGCTGTTACGGAACGCATAAAAAATGTATCCAATATATTCCAATGGTATTTTGGGCTCTAGTTCACACCACAGCGTTCAGTTCCAGAACATGTGGAAAAACTGCAGCACGCCCAATTTTTCTGCTCTGGAACGCACCAAAGCGCATCAGAAATGCATGGAACGCACTGAAAGACCATTTTAGGCTAAAAAAAAAACCTGGCACGGAAAGTGTCAAAAACGCAGCAAAACACACTCCACAGCATGTGCAGAAACTCATGCTGATATAGTCCAGATTTGTTGTGAACATGCCCTGATAGCACACGTCTATTTTAATAACTGGTTCCCTTTGAATGCTGTATACTGGTTCCAAGGCAGTCGCCTCACTCCCAGGCATGCTTCACTGGCCCAGAACTAGGCTATTTAGCTCCATAGTAGTACAATCGCTGCTTCAGTTGAAGGCTGTTCAGATGGCCTTTAGCTTGATGACAGATTCCTTTTAAATATAGGCATGCTGACTATGCCAGATGAAATGGATTTACTGAAAGACAATAATAGGTCTTGTGAATATAGACTGGAGGAATGAAAAACATTCCTGTAACTTTGTACTTGAAATCTAGTTCACATAAGCAAGAGACACCACGGTCCCTAGTTAACTAATCGGTGTAAAATGTAGTGTTCTCCAGCCAGATTTCAGCTTACTAAAGTTGGATGAGTGGTACATGAATTTTGATGAAGGTTACAATCTGCACTGCTCACATGAGCTCTTCTTTTATTACCTAAGCCTGTTTGCCTTGCCCCAGACTTGATTCGTGAAACCTCTTTTGTTCTGCCTAATTACTGCAGAATTTGTAACTTAGACTGGAGGGCAGTGCCAACAAAGGTTGTCCCAAAGAAAGCGTTGCACAACCCTTCACATTGAATCACGCAGCATTTCCTAAAACCTCAAAAATATAGCCAAAACATCTGATATTCGTCATTGTACATTAGGCTGCGTGGACCAGTCTACCAACAAGGCCGGATCGATGCTCAGGTTAGTATATTTCTGTTAGTTGAGCCCCTAGAGAAAATGGTTAACTTTTTACATTCCTGGAGTACTTCCAGAGTCCTCCAAGTCCAGAGCTGTTTAAAAGCCACATTTACATACAGTATAGTCAAGTGGTGTAAAAATAGTGGTAGATTTATCCAAGCTTTCTGTCTCACAAATCTGTTTACCGGGGGCAATGCATTTTACATTTCAGACCTTTTTGATATACAAGTTCTAGGAAAAGCAGTAAAATGCAAAATTAGTTGTGTATGATGTCCTTTTTAGGAGTATTGTTAGGGTCTGACATATATGTCAGCTGTGACAAATACTGTTTGATAACATGATTAATACATGACTGTAGTGAGTTTCTGGTATCTATAGTGTATTCGGGATTTTTAATGTTCATCTGTCTCTTTTGTCCTTTTAGAAGAGAAAAACCATGTATCTGTGTGTGTGGAGAGCTGATCATTACCACAGCCATTCCTCAAACTGGGGAATAGGTAACATTTCATTTTTGTAATGTTCATTTTTATTATAGTAAATAAAGATGTCTGTAAATAGCAGTGGATACAACAATCCCAATATCTAACATCATTCAATTTACAAAGTTACAGTTTAAAGGCAAAGTTATTATTTCTTTAAAATAATAATAGATGCACACATATGCGTGAAATAACAAAAATGTACATTTCCTTTTTTTCTTTGCATTGGAGCAAAAACCAGATTGTTTTTTTTTTTGTGCAAACGTTCGTTTGAAAATCTACCAGTGTATACCCTACTTTAGGTTCAACTCCCACATATAATGCCACCTGCTGTGAGAACGTTAATTAACATTGCAGCAGAAAACTAAGAATGTGCACCTCTGTGCGTCCATAGTTCATAGGGTTAGATTTAACTTAACTGCCGCATTCTGACACTGCCTAATTTGGTCTGGTTGTCTAAATGTCAATGCCCTTTGGGTATAAAGGGCTAAAACAAAATTCCCTGTTACGTCATATGGCACTCTGTTACTGGAACAGGCAGTGCTGTGTACAAAATGACCGTAGTAATTATGTTAGTGTGTACACCGTCATAGTAAATCTGTAATTATGGAGAACCTTGACAATGTTGATGGGTAGCATACATTACAAAGAAACATTCTGTTCGTGCCCACTGCTGCAGATGTCATTCACAAACCAAAGTAATAGAACCCTTGAAGGACAACTGTTGTCCTTTAATTATTCCCCCACTCCCTGAGTGCAGCCTGCCTGGTGATATACCGACCTGTTCCGGGGTTCCTTATTGTACGTTCCTGCCCAGCGCAACCCAGCCTTTGTAAAGAAACTGTCTCAGCCAGGTCCTCTTCTGTGCAGTGCAGGGCACAGATGCATAGTGAAGATCAATGGACAGGGAGGAAAGTAAGTATTTTACCTGGCAGGGGGTGGGGGGGATTAAATAAAGGACAACTCTACTAAAGATAGACTTGTCCTTTAAAAAGTAAAATAGCAAAAGGTTTTCCTGGCACACTCACAAGCTAGCATGTAAAAAAACTTGTCTCACACTAAGGTTAAAAACAGAGGTTTGGATACACGTCTTCTGTATCCAAACCTCTGTTTTTAACCTTAGTGTGAGACAAGTTTTTTTACATGCTAGCTTGTGAGTGTGCCAGGAAAACCTTTTGCTATTTTACTGTTTAAAGCCCATTCCATGTGCACCTTACTGTAAAGCTGGTGACGAATTCATGAGTGCGTTTGTCATCTGTTTTGCTTGTTTTGTTTGTCCTTTAAAAAGACCCTGTCACCTGGTGACCCTGTCACCAACATAATTGCAGGTAAAAGCGCAGATAATCAAGCATTTTATGATTGCTTGCAGTGTGCCTTTTGAACTTGCATATGGCTACTGCGGGCGAGTCCATTCCGTAGCACAGCCCCGTCTTTCCTTGCACATCATAGCTCTCTCCTCTTCTGTGAGCGTGTCATTACTATCTGCGCTGGCCCAGCTCCATTGCCTTCCCCTCACCTCCATACATAAACTTTTATATAGCTGCCAAGGGGAGGGGTGAAGTGGAATACTATAGTGTAGAGTGAAAGTCTTTTGGGGCTACTGACATCACATCGAAGATGTCGGCTCCCAGCAGCAGTGTCAGGGCTTGTGGATATCTACACAAGGGAGGCTTTTACAGGTAAATAACATGCACAGAATATTGTAAATGCTGATTTTTTTAATATTCTGGAAAGATTTTTACTTGAATGAATGGTCTGGTGGTAGGATCTCTTTTAATTAGTTGGTTAAGCTACTCCAGCCTTACCTTAAGTCTTGCATAGATGTACATGCCCCTCTCCTGTACTGAAATGTCTTACTACACACTGTAAGCTTTTTATAGTGTGCATTAGAAACAGCAGCAGGTCAGATAAAGCCTGTCTCATTTCCTGGCTAGAGGAAATCCAGTATCATCTAGCTCTTTCCTCTACACTTAATTTCTTGGATAGTAAGCACTGATGTGGTGATATAACCTGTGCTTTCCTCTTTCACACAGGCAGCCTGCTGCACACCATGTACTGGAATATCACGGATCCTGGTGCCACGAGCCTTCATGCAAAATGTCCAGAGAGCAGTGTTTCCATGCGCTGCTGCGATTGCCTCAGAAGCACCATGAAAAGATAACTGTTGCCTTAATATCCTCCTAGTGCATTAACGCAACATAATCACCCTTTTACACATTGACGTTTATTGCCTAGCGACTTTTTACCTAAACATTATTGTATCTTCTCGAGTTCAGTGTTTAGTCTGCATCCAACTTTTACAATGCAATAACCCTTTTTAAAGTCTGTCTACAACGTTCTGATCGAAGCAGTTATTGCCAAGACTTTGCCATGAGGGAGACCAGGCTATGCCGAGGCCTGGCCTTTGCACCAGCAACGTCACCGGTCAGAACCCAATGAATATACGTAACCTCTGCTAGTTCTGAAAGGTCCCCACAGCCTTGCAAGTGGATCACTGGTACAATGTTCATATGCATGAAGTCAAGGACAGCCATTTTGTGGACTCAACCAGTATTCAGGACTATGCTGTCCATGCTTCCTTACAGAGCCATTGACTTTAGTATCACCTCACGGTGGGCTTAATTGATGGAAAATGAGTTGTCTTAGCAGCCAGATTTTCCATTTTAGCTGTTAGTCCAGGTTAGAGCATGGAGAATCTAGCTGGTACGGACAACATATAATGCTTTTCTTTCCTACATGACGTCCAGTGAGGGCTATTGGTAAAACTGTAGTGACAGAGTGTTGCCTGTAGCAGCTGTTAAAACGTTTTCTGTAGTTTTGCTTTAGAAAAATGTCTGGAATGTTGTTGGTGCAGGCAGCATGTCGAATTTCTTCTGCACCATTTTATGTTTCGCCTAACATGTATGCGCTAAAAGCTCCAGGGGAACTTGTACTATGTTTTGTTGCAGTCTGGCTGAGAACCCATTACCTGGACAGACTTTTATGTTTAAAAGGTGTTTACCTTCTTAGGAGCAAAGTGGAAATCCCGTGACTATGCCCCCTGACAAATAAGGGTCCCCTTGAACTGCTAATTCATTCAGACACTTGCTGCACTTGGAATTGATAAGCTTTTTCCTCTGTTACAAAACAAATGGGTTTCTGAGGCCAGGGTTGCAGCAATGCAACAAATGGGACAGCAGCATCATGATATCTGCTAGACTAACTGAAATTGGGAAACCCCTTTTAAAGGACCAGTTAATCTATTAGAAACATATTTATATAAAGGAGTTGGTAATAACATCCATGTTAAAGTGACACTAAACGCAGACATTGAACCTTTAAAAATGCATTCACGTACCCTAACTATTAACAAAAATGTATCTTATTTGTGTGTCACTTGGCTGTAGATCCTGAAATCATCTCTGAATTGGTGCTGACACTGTCCTTCCTTCTGGAGGGTGGCTACTTTTGTTCCCCATGGTCCCTGTGTGTGATGTAAAGTAGCCTCCGCTCCAAGCTCGCTCCTGTGATGGGCTACAATCTCATGTTTAGTTTACTAATTTATGTTGATATTTTAGTTCATCACGGGAGTGAGCTTGGAGCAGTGGCTACATTACAACATACACAGGGACAATGGTGAACAAAAGTAGTCACCCTCCAGAAGGAAGGACAGTGTCAGCACCAATTCGGAGATGATTTGAGAATCTACAACTGAGTGATACACAAATAAGCCTAATTTTTGTTAATTGTAAGGGTACTTAAGTACATTTTGACACTAAACTTAGGTTCAACTACGAAGTTTAGTGTCACTTTAAGTCTGCACAGAAAAGGGGATTTTTTTTTAACATAATTATCGCTCTAATTTAGCTGCCATTTAAGTATATGACTAAATTAGCTTTTTGGCAGTATTCATTCATGTGGACAGGAAGTCAGCTGTGTGCAGGAAAATATTGTTCTCTACTATCCCACTTTCATTTTAAAGAGAACACGTTATTTGTATGTGTCACGTATGAGGCTCTATTACCCAGCTCCTGAGCTGCATCATGTACAGTGACATGTCTGTCCCTGTACTAGCACCCTTTCAGTAGTTAGGTTTCTGCAGCCTTCACCAATGGACAGAAGCCTCGTCTATGATAGGTAACAGTAGTCCTGATGGGTCCCTCTGTTTTATAACTAACAATTAAACCTTTAAACATTTCTCTTGCACTTGACATGCCCTTTGCTTTTCTCACATCAGGCAATGTGCCATCTCTGCTTAAGACGCAGTAGCACAGTATACATTGGTCTCCTGATGCAATTGTTTGCCAAACAAAGTGTGGGCCATGTATGAACTGTCATTCCTCCTGCCTGTGTAGAGGAACAATTGTTCATACCCTTTGTGCTTATGTGTGAATTGGTGGTGTAGCTGTTTGATATACCTAAGGGAATGGAAACTTAGATAATATACATCCCTTTCATAATGTCTACGTCCCTTACCAGCTGCATAAAATGGAGCAGAATATTTGTAGTATGAACGTTATCATGCATCGTATTAAGGCAGGCCAATAGGTTTACAATGGGCTGCCAATGCACCGTAAAGCTGTTTCAGCATTTTTGTAACACAACATATGGCAAGTGCATTGTGATGCAGTCCAGGCGCAGTGCAGGCTACTGTATTTGTCCATTAGAGTCCTATTCTAAATGAATGGCACTGCATCGCACCTCACATATGATGCACATTGCTGTAATGTGTGGTACAACACACTACTGCAATGCATACATGTGAAGAATTTCATATGGCGTAAGATTGCAACAGGTATAGGTTTTGCACCAAGGCCCTGTGGCTTTTTAGCTGTGCCCAGGGCTGAGCCAGGGGTAGATCACGCCCGAGACAGCCATTTCTTTTACGCCCCCTCCCCTCTGTGCAAAGATGGCTGCCACAGGAGTAGTGTTGCCTTTGTGTGTACACGCACATACACAGGCAGTCAGGTCAGTGATGCACAGCCTGTTTAAAAGTGGACTTTTATTTAAGGAGGCCCGGCTCCTGCATCTGCCTGTGTGCAGCAGGGAGCTCAGTAGTGCCGAGTATGGCATTTTATCAGGGTTATTGGGCTGCACTGAGGATGGAGAGTCCTATATAGGCACGCCGACCTCAGTGACACCACCTACCGTGCCATCTAAGGCAGCTGCAATTGGCCTTGTTGGCAGCACGGCCTTGGCTCTGCTTCCACCAAAATGTACTTCTCCTTGAAGTTATTAGAAACTCTTTGTCGTGGTCCTTTAAAGTGCCAAGTGACTGATGACGGGGTTTCCACAGCTCCTTGCAGAGATGTATGTTATACGTTATATGTCTTTTGCCACCGTCCACTGCAAAGCATGCATATTATATGCAGGACAAGCACACTCCATACAGTGCATCAGTTGAAAACTAGTTAAGTCTTAAAGGAGAACTATGAGTTGCTTTCAGCACTTATTTATACTGCTTTTTATATTGTTTTATAAACTGTATTATGTCACACAACTTTACACAATTACTTCAACAAACCATTACATTTTTTACTAGCGGTTTTTCATCAAACTTTTACATTTTTATAACAGTTTCTGGTGTTTAGAATGTCATTACTTTGACCTGCAAGTGTTAATCATTAAAGAAGAACTCTGAAGTTTGGAAAATTCTGTAGCTGAAGGACTATGAATATATTAATTGATACAGAATAGTCCATAGGTCACTGGATCACAGAGTACACCATTGATGTGAGAGCAGGCAAGGCTGGTCAAGCTTCTGAAGACTGTATAAAAAAGGCATTGGTGATGTACAAGTGCAGTAACTTATAGCTACCAATCAGATTTCAGCTTATTGTAGTTTGATCAGGAAAAGTTCACTTCTGACCTGTAACTAGGGGGGCTGCTGCACTTTGCCCTCTTGAATAAGGTTGATCGGTGATAATCCTCGACTTCCAAACTTTCCTTTTTTAGATGTTTCAATATCGGTTTACCCAGAAATCATATTTAATTTGGGTTTTTGCCTGCAGTTACTATATAGAGAGATCTTTGTACATCGATTAGCAGAGCCAGAGAATGAGTCTCTTCCTAATTTGTAATAATATATTTAACAGTACTATGAACAAAGCAGGAGGAGTGAGACTCCTTGGTTTGTTTGTAAGAAGGGGGAGGGGGGGTGATTTTTCCAGCTATGTCTTCTGAGCCCCGTAGAAATATATATATATATTTCACACGGGTGAACGTCCTTATTCATGTTCAGAGTGCGGGAAATCCTTCCCTGAGAAATATAATCTTCTTAAACACCAGAGAAGTCACACTACGCAGCGTCCTCACTGCATTCCGACTCGGGAAATGTCTAATTAGACTTCATTAGAAGTATATATATATATAGAATTTAATAAGAAATTAGTATGTGGTTTTAAAGAGGGACTGAGCAAATCAATTCTTAACCCTTGCAGTGGGAGTGCCCCTGCCTCCAAGGGTTAAGTGCCCGCTTTGTCTAGGGAGCTAAAATAACAGTTATACTCACCCGAACTATGATCCTGGCTGGCACCTAGACCAGTCCCTTCAGTCTGTCTCCTCCACTCCAATGATGGTATGTACACTGTATAGAATGTGAAGACTCACTGGACCTTAGACTGCTGGAGCTAAGGGGGAGCAAGGCTGCAGGACCAATCTAGGAACCAGCCAGGATCGCAGTTCGGGTGAGTATTACTGTTATTTTAACTCCCTAGACAAAATGAGCACTTAACCCTACTGCAATGTTTAAAGTTTTACTTACCCCGAGTTCTTTAAGAGGTGAATAAGCCCGCTGGAAGCCACGCATAGCCTGAATATCAGTTTTATATGGACTAACATATTTTAAATCAAAGTAACTTTTCTGAAGACTAGAATCAAGAGGAATTGAGTGGTTACCAATAGTAATTGGTCAAATCCCTAATTGCTATGAAATCTTAGTAGAGAAATGGCAAACCACATTGCTGCGGGCAAAATCACTATTTTAAACAATAGCTTAATACTATATCTCTGGAGCAGGGGTAGGCAACCTTGGCACTCCACTACGAATCCTATTGTGCATTTGATTCTGGGAGTCATGTCCGTGGCTGCCAGTGTCTTGCAATGCCTCATGGGACTTGTAGTTCCAAAACAACCAGAGCTGCTAAGGTTGCCCGCCCCTCCTCTTGAGTTTTAACAAGAGCTTTATATTATGTCTGGATCTATGGCTTACAGTAACTGGTACAAATCAAAGTCTACTGTACAGAAAGTATGACATTTCGTGGTTTTGGGTGTTTAGGATCCAGGCAGGATGGTCCCCTCCAAAATGTAGGCTGTGCTTAGCCCCAGTGGTAAACCTTGCTTGATAGGGATGTCTATCTTATACTGTGTGTGCTTTTCTATAGAGAAGCCAACATGACAGCAGTGATCCTCATAAAGCCATAAAGATGTGTCACAACTGAGCCGGGTGAGGATTTTAGCGGGTGGAAAGTGGCTTGGAGAATTCTACCACACTGGCAGCTAAGCAAACCCACCAATGTTCATCCACAATTCAGTAATCACTCTTGTTTGTATTTGCCATTTAATAAAAGAGCAAAAAATGGTCGTCCTTTATTAAGATATTAATGCACGCCGATCTTTCCACCTTTCTTCAGCTGAGTGCTATGGTGTTTCTTCGTTCCAGTCCTGGCATGGTAGTAGGCACATTAGAGGAGCACATCTTTGTTCTTTCCTTTTTATCGTGGAATTACTTTGCCCAATTTTGTATACAAATGAAGAAAAACTTGAGGGGATGTTGTTATACTTTAGGGCAGGGGTATGCAACCGGGGCGGTCAGAACCCCAGAATTTGAGTCCTCTAATTCCCATGTTCTGATGGACTTGTTTTGGCAGCATTCTATGGTGCCCCAACATGGTGTAAAACTGGAAGCTATGGTGAAGAAAAATATAACTTGGACAACCATGTCCCCTTCCTAAAATAAAAGATGGGTTTAACACCCAGGATGTTACACTTTGGATCATGGACCTCCACCAATGTAGGTGAATCATCCTTCCTCAAGTGAGATTTCTATAACACGGGTTGGACTATCATTGTATGACCTAAGCATGTAAAAATGTATTTTGTCTGCTCAGTTTCTTTTTGTTAATTAATTGACCCCATCAGTATTTTCACTAGTGTGGTGGCACCTGCTGGAACAGGAACCGGGTGATAATGATGGGTGACTAGTTGGGTATAAGACAAATGCTGCCACCAACCCTATTTATGCCAACATATTCTACTAAAGCATTTACAACTACACCTTAGACAAAAAAAAAAGAGTGATTTATTCTGAGAAAATAAAGTCTAAGACCAGTTCAAGCATGTGATCATAAATGTTTTTCACGTCCGCTGACAATATGTCACAACAGGAAAGAAGGTAGTGTGCTGGACTGTGACAGTATGGCAGTATTATGAGCCAGTGCTACAGTCCACAATGAATGATTTTTACCCTGACCAGGTGTAATACTGTAACATTCCTCTTCAGTTACTGTATATTGTACATCATGTTGTGTTATATGTACCATTCATGCTGTATATGTTTTTATGTATAAATAGCTTTTACTTACTCATTGTCTGGATTCTGTTCTTTCATCTTTTGTTAGCTTTAGGAATGTCTGTCACATGAAACCCAGTGATAACATTGTGATGTCACAAGTATCAGATTGTCAGTTTAATGTCAACTATCCATTTTGTTTCAATAATAAGCTGGAACTTTGACTGTGGCCTCGGGCCAGCATACAGAGTCAAGAGGAGTGGCCAAACTCTAGAGCAGTGATAGCAAATGTTTTTGAGCCCGAGTCCCAAACTGATGCAAAGTCAATTTATTTATCTCAAAGTGCCAACACTTAAAATAAGTTTGGTATTGTGTTTTAATTTTTACTTTATCACTTCTTTTTAATTTTTTTTTTTACATTATCTATAATTTTACTTTACTTTTTATCATTTTGTAACCAAATATTTATTGGGTTTTCAAGGTATAAATAATCAGCATTCTACATGGTATTTGCCCGCCACAGTAGGCCACATAGGCAACGTAATGTGAACCATAATACGTCAATGCAAACACAATGTATTGATATTAATGCAGTATAAGGCATAAGGAAAGAGAAGTAAAGAAAAAAGATCAGGTAGGGAGTCCATCGGTCGGTCAGCCTCGATTTTAGTTTGGGTCTATTCCACAGGTCATCTGATCTTAACTGGGGGCCCCATATTTATTTCCCCTCGACTTCCCCTATGGACCACATCACAGGCGGCTAAGGGTGTTGACATCCAGATCGGGGTGATTATGCTGCAGCCAAGGTTCCCAGATTTTAAGAAATTTGGTATGTGTATCAGTGAGGACACATGATAACCGTTCATTTATGAGAACATTATCCAATCTATATGTAAACTCCCGGTACGGGATAAATAGTTTTTTCCAATTTCCCGCTAAGGTTAATTTGGCAGCAATGAAAATTTGGTGTGCCAGTGCACCCTGGGATTTATTCAAACTTTTTATTGATTTTATTATTTTTTACTTTAATTATTATTTCTTATGGTTTTATTTAGGGATGCACCGATACCGGTATTTTGGTACCGAGTACGAGTACCGATCATTTTTTTTCGGTACTCGCCGATACCAATTACCGAGTAACGGAAGTCCCATTCAGGAAGCCAGGTGGCGTGTAATGACTCGCCACCCGGCTTCCTGATTAGCCTGGAAGCCGGGCAGCGTGTAAAGAGTCGCCACCGGGCTTCCCGATTTAACAAAAAAGTCCCCTCTTACCTTAGTATGTGCAGCCTGTCATCCCCCAGGGCCTCTCCAGCTAGAACGCGGTCTTCGTCCGGTACCCAGCCGGAGCCATCTAGCCGGCATTTCAGGAAGCCGGGCGCCGTGTAATGACGCGACGCCCTGCTTTCTGATTGGCCGGGAGGTCGGCTCCATGCTCTCTTGTCATGAGATGACGGAGCATAAAGCCAGCTTCCCGGCCAATCAGAAAGCAGGGCGTTGCGTCATTACACGGCGCCCGGCTTCCTGATTGGACGGCTCGGGCTGGGTACCGGACGAAGGCCGCATTCTCGCTGGAGAGGCCCCAGGGGATGACAGGCTACACATGCTAAGGTAAGGTAACCTTACCTCACGAGGCCAGCTTCCGGTCAATCGCGAAACCGGGCAGCATGTAATGACGCGCTGCCCGGCTTCCTGATACCGGAAGTACTCGTGCTAGGCATCGGAGCATTTGGGCGAGTACGAGTACTTGCCCAAATACTCGGAATCGGCACCGATATCGATACTAGTATTGGTGCATCCCTAGTTTTATTGTTATTACACAATGGCTAACAAGCGCCTGTGTGATAGCATGTGGAGGTGACAGGTTCTCTTTATTGAACCTGTCACTTCCAATACAGGAGTTCTAGCACAGCAATGTACTGGCTCTCCTGCGACAGCTGAGATGGGAAGGCTGCGAGTGTGGCTCTCCAGTCTCTGTGTTTACACGGAGCAGTCCATTCTCCGCTCTGCTCCCTGCTCTCCATCCTGACATACTTTGTAGTGGTACAGAGTCCCCAGAAGAGCAGGGGACCCGAAAACAACAGCAGGGAGAGAGGCAGCCGGAGGAGGGAGCAGACCATGCAGGGGTGGGGGCGGCAGGGTGGAGCAGCAGGCTTGTTACAAGTGATCTCGGCGGCATCGCCTGGATCACTTCTACTAAATGAGCGCTGGCTTCCCTGCTGTACATTTAGCCCTGCTTGCCCAAAGCAGGGCTAAATGTAGAGAAAAAAACGACCCGCCCGGTGCCCAGAACTCTGCAATGTCTTGGAGCGTCGGTGATAGGATTTTGACGCCCCTGCCTAGGCTCATGCGCCACCAGAAGGGCCTTTGCATGCCATAGGTTTGCCACAACTGCTCTAGAGCATTACTACAGTCTATGTATTCATATGCCATGAAATGAAAGTATATTTAAACCGAAGAACTAAAAAGCTATTGGCTTACCAGTCTTTAGATGTGGTGCCTGCTTTATTTATTTATTTTTGTCTAAATATATTTTCTGTTCACTGAACTGTAATCCCAAACCATGTTATCAGTTCTTACCTGCTATCTTTGATAAACTACAGAACACCACCATATGTCATGGAGATGAGGAATGGGGGAGGTGTTTGCAGCGCATACAGAAGAGCAGCCTAGGGTGGCAGTGCTGCTGCTCCATAGATAACAGTATAGCAAATAAGTGTTGTCATCCTAGAACAGAAAGTGTGTTTCTGCAAAAATAATTGAATAGTGCTGGGACCCTAGGAGTATCTGATTGCCTATAGGGGTTATCGTAGTGTTTTGACTGGGTAACTGGAGTCTTGGCTGGTAGCTTCTCCATTCACTATTTTCTTTTTAACAGAATGTCTATGATTAATGGGCCACACCAGAAGTAGGTTGTCCAGACACTTATTAATTGCAAAAGAGGATCAAATATTTTATTGCAATGTGCTGAGTCAACACATTCCAGGAGTTATCAACCACACTCTTCATCAGGGCTTGAATTAGGACTGAATATAGTATATGCAGCTTTTGAACTGGGCTGGTATAGAGGCACAACATCTGTCAGCAATCTAAGACCCTGTTCCCACCACTGCGTTCCGTGAACGCGTATCAAACATGGTAAAACTTGTGCACTTTGACGTGCGTTAGCAGAACGTGTCAAAAATGCTAAGTGCGATTTTGGTGCCATTACTAGTTAATGGCACCCCAAACGTGGCCAGGCAAATGCGTGGTTTTTGCATGTGTTTGAATGCACACAAATGCACAGGAAAAAATTGCAGAATGCATGTTGCAGATTTTGCTAAATGCACTATTTTCCAACATTTGATGCATGTTCAGGAGCCCATTGAAATCAATGGGGATGTGCGCCAATCAGGGGAAACAAACGCACGTCACCATGCAACGCCATGGTGTGAATGAGGGTCTCAATCGGCTGATGACAATTGTTGTGCTTCCATGCCAGCCCATTTCAAAAACCGCATACTATACTATATTTAGACCAGTATGTACGATCTCTAATGTCAAGCCTTGTTGAAGGGAGGTGTTTGATGATCCACGAAACACATTGGATCTGCAATAAAATAATGTATCCCTTTTTGGAATAAATATATGTCTGGGCGTTCAGCTTCCGGTGTGGCCCCCTTAGACTTTGTCAGAAAGTGTGTTACTGGCAGGATCACCAGGTGAAAAAAAAGTCTGAACAAAGTAAACTAATGTGGTTAGCACATCTAAACACCGGTAAGCTGCAATATATAGAATATCAGTTTTGGGGATTAAATATGCTTTAGGTGAAAGAACATGCCAGCTCTGCTAGTGTTCTACAGGCTGATAAAATCTGCTATTACACTTCAGACAACAGTATAACAGCATAAAGCAGACCTTGCATATAAAAAGTAAGGTCTGCTCTTCCAAAGTGCCCCTCCCCCTCACTAAAACGCTGAGTAAACTTTTACAAAAGTGCCTTTAAGGGAAAAATGTTAGATAATATACTTGCCTTTTCTTTGGCTTCCTCCTGTGACTCCTAGGCATGGGTGAGGTCATTCTCTTTCTGCTGATATCTGGGGAAACTTAAAGGAGAACTTTGGGGTTAGTCAATTACACTCATCCCCATAGTTAGAGCAGAAGTGGGACAAGCTTCAGTACTGATGTTGCCCAGCCGACTGCAAACACTGTTGGTACTTCATCATGATAGGAGAGGTAACTTGTGTATTCATCTGCTGATATACCCCATGGAGCCCATTACAACACATCTGCCAAAAATTCTGTAATGTGGGGGGCTGCCTAATTGGATACAAGTTGAATGAATTGTAGAGGTAGGCCCTCACACTACATAGCCATGGCTAAATCTACAGCAGCATGCCCCAACCTTTTTTCAGCCATGGCACACTTTAAAAGTATAAAATAATCTTAAGGCAGTCCCAGTCTAAAATGTAAAAAAAACGACACGTGGCCCCTCCAAAATCCATACCAGACCCTTATCTGAGATAGGGGTCTGGTATGGATTTTAACAGGGGACCCTATGCAAAAACACAAACAAAAAAAGTGGGGTTGCCCCCTTCACATCAGAGTCCCCCTTCACGTCGTTCCTCCTATGACATCAGGAGCTGCAGGAGCATGATAGAGGACAGGAGGCAGAGGAGGTCTGGACAGAGGTGAATTCCATCCTTTTCTTTGGATTACTGAAGTGCAAATTTTGAGGCAGCTTGTTTGAGGAAAACTGATCTAAAGGATGTACTTATAGATTGTTCCTTGTTTGTTCAGTTTTACTGGTGCTCAGACCCAGCCTGCACGGACCAAAGATAATACACTTTTAATATGCACAATGAGTGTAAACATTGATTTAGAATATCTCTAGAATTCAAATGCAGAAGGTTGGCTTCTGCTGCAATTGGAGGGTTTCCATTTTTTGGCCACTGGGTGCATCTAAAATGGCCCTGTCAACACAGCATCACATATCCCACCTCAACCTAACCACTGAACCTCATGTATCGCTTCTCCCTCCCTTTTAGACTGTAAGCCCTCAGGGCAGGGCTCTCCTTACAATCTTGTCTTGAATTTGTATTGTGATTGTAATGTCTTCCTTATATTGTGAAGTGCTGCGCAAACTGTTGGTGCTATATAAATCCTGTATAATAATATGAAAGAAGGCTGGGCCTGGTCTTGAAATGCCAGTGCTTCACCACTCCCTGGCAGCTGCAGGTATTCCTGTCACACGCAATGGTTTTCCCACCGGGTTGTATGTCACTATTGAACATACACTATATTGCCAAAAGTATTGGGACACCCCGCCAAGTCATTGGATTCAGGTGTTCCGTGAAATTTCCTTGCTACTAAATATTCCGCGGTCAACTGTTAGTGGTATTAAAGTGGAAGCAACTGGGAACAACAGCAACTCAGCCACGAGGTTAAATGAGAGAGCGGGGTCAGCACATGCTGAAGTATACAGTGTGCAGAAGTCGCCAACTGTCTGCAGAATCAATAGCTACAGACCTCCAAACTTCATGTGGCCTTCAGATTGGCACAACAATGCGTAGAGAGAGAATGGGTTTCCATGGCCGAGCAGCTGCACCCAAGCCTTACATCACCAAGTACAATGCAAAGCGTGGGATGCAGTGGTGTAAAGCACGCCGCCACTGGACTCTAGAGAAGTGGAGACGTGTTCTCTGGAGTGACCAATCACGCTTCTCTGTCTGGCAATCTGATGGATGTGTCCAGGGCCGGATTTACTCTCCCTGCCGCCCCAAGGCCAGGTTCCGCAATATGCCCCCCCCCCTTCCCATCAATGGAGAATGGCATCCAGATGGCAGGCAGCGGGGTTAGTTTCAAATTTTATTTATAATTATTTTCTTATTTTTTTATTAATTTGTTTCTTATTATTTTCTACTTTTTAATCACCTTTTAATTTTTTAATTTAATTATTTCATATTATTTTTTAAAATTTTGATTTATTAAAAAAATGTAATTAGGGCTGCGGAAATTAACGATGAATCCCTCGAATAGGAATCTAGCTATGCATTCTTATGCCTTTTTAATTTTATTCTGACAACTGCAACTGGCAGAATAGTTTAAAAAAAAAAAAAGTCTGCAGATAGCAAAGAAGCTATTGTTTCCTGTGCTATCTGCCATCATTTCAGGGGGGTGCTCTCTCCCAGAGAGCACCCCCCTGAAATGCTTATTTCAGGTTGGGATCCCTGGCATTGGCCTATACACAATACGGTACAGCAATAAAGTAATAAAATGAACTAGGATCACACTAATCCAGCACGTCATTATTCTGAGTTGCCCCACTCAAGCGGCGGCCATATTGAGTGGGGCACGTGAGATTAATAACGTGCTGGATTAGTGTGATACTAGTTCATTTTATTACTTCATTGCTGTGCTGTATGTGTATAGGCCAATGTAGTTGGATCTGTATGTGCGTTATAATTAATCGCAATTAATCGATTAAAAAAAATCTTGATTAATCGAACAGGACATTTTTAATCATTACCAGCCCTATTTTTAATCAATTACATTTTTTTCCCACCTAACTTTATTGCTATTACACAGGAGAAAACAATCCCCTGTGTGATAGCAATTGGAGGTGACACGTTCTCTTTATTGACCCTGTCACCTCCAATACAGGAGTTCTAGCACAGCACTGTGCTGGAACTCCTGTGACAGGTGAGAGAGGAAGAGCACAGCTCTCCCCTCTCACTGTGTACACGGAGCGGCAGGGTTACTTCTAACCCTGCTGCTCTGCTCACTGCAGTGTGGTGAGACTCAGCGGCGGAGCCCGGGGGACGGAGCCAGCGAGGAGAGAGGTAAGTGCAGGAGGGAGGGGGACAGGCTCCAGACTTTTTAAATGTGATCTTGGCGACATCGCCAAGTTCACATGTAAACGAACAATCAGCTTCCCTCACTCTACATTTAGTCCTGCTTGTGCAAAGCAGGACTAAATGTAGAGAGGGCAACTGCCGCCCCAAAGCCGGGCCTCGGTGGCCTTGCGGGGAATCCGGGCCTGGACGTGTCTGGGTTTGGTGGTTGCCAGGAGAATGGTACTTACCTGACTGCATTGTGCCAAGTGTAAAGTTTGGTGGAGGGGGAGGGATTATGGTGTGGGGTTGTTTTTCAGGGGTGGGGCTTGGCCCCTTAGTTCTAGTGAAGGGAACTCTTAAGGCATCAGCATACCAAGACATTTTGGGCAATTTCATGCTCCCAACTTTGTGGGAACAGTTTGGGGATGGCCCCTTCCTGTTCCAATATGACTGCGAACCATTGCACAAAGCAAGGTCCATAAAGACATGGATGAGCGAGTTTGGGGTGGAGGAACTTGACTGACCTGCACAGAGTCCTGACCTCAACCCAATAGAACACCTTTGGGATGGATTAGAGCGGAGACTGCGAGCCAGGCCTTCTCATCCAACATCAGTACCTGACCTCACAAATGTGCTTCTGGAAGAATGGTCAAACATTCCCATAGACACACTCCTATACCTTGTGGACGCCTTCCCAGAAGAGTTGAAGTTGTTATAGCAGCAAAGGGTGGGCCAACTCAATATTGAACCCTACATACTAAGATCGGGATCCCATTAAAGTTCATGTGCGTGTAAAGGCAGGCGTCCCAATACTTTTGGCAATATAGTGTATGAGTAAAGGGAACAGGTAGTCTTATCTACTCTGAAAGGTTGAATACCAGCTGCAGCCAGGGTACAGCGGACTGCAGTAAAAAGGTAACTATAAATGGTCTTCATTTTCCGGCCTGGTCTTAATGGAGTGACCCCATGGTGACACAATTTACTTTCAGCACTGTGCAGCAGGCTATACCTCACAACACACTATATACAGTACACTACACACTCAGTGTGACATAGTTACTAAAAGGAGCCTTCACACACTTGTTTTCTACATTTTTTACATGCAGGGCATAGGGGGGAATAATAAAAAGTGTCTGAGACAAACTTTGTCTTAACAGGAGCACAGCCAATCAGATTTTACATTTTCTAAGCTATGTGGCAAAAATAAAAGATAGAAGCTGATTGGTCACTATGGGCAACAGCACCCATGGAGCTAGAACTTGTCTCAGACACTTTTTATTAATTCTTCCTCCATAGCGTGGAAAGGAAGGGGCGCAATGTTGCATGTCAGCAATCAACCACTAGATGGTAGGCTTCTGCCACAAGTTGTATGCTCTGTTCACGTGAACAATGTAGTCAATAAAGTTTGATTTGGGGATATTGAAAAGAAAAAAAATTCAAGTTGTTGGCGGCGGCGAAGAGCAGAGATCGGTCTACGTCACAGGTGGGTCCCGGGGATACTCTCACCCCAATATCATGGCGGTGCGGGCTTCCCTGGCAGGGTGTCATGTCTTTTATGAGTACAGACTGTTTTTCTCTGTGGTAGACATCGGGCGGGGTGGGTGACCCCGGACTGTCACCAGATACATCCCCTGTGAGGAGGGACAGGAGTCCGGTGTGGTCACTGTACATCACCATACTGCAAGTGAGCCATTATCCCCGAGTCTTATTAAAGGCTTATTAAACTTTTAGTAAAAAAAAAAATGTACTCCATATTGCACAAACAAAAACAAATGTGCATTTATTAATTCCTTTGCATTACAGCCTGCAAAGCATTGCAACCTGGATCAGTGGATCCTGCAGACTATTGCTCCCAGCTCTACTGAGGTTCGGCCTACTGTTCTGGGGCTGGGGGAAGTATCAGTGGGCTACAAGAGCGGGGACATCACTGTGCTTGTATTCCATTCCAAAAAAAACCTCTCTGCTGTGGTGGCAATGCCCACATTCCAGTCCAGTGCGATCTGAAAAAATTCTGCAAGCGCTATTTTTTTTTTTTTTCTGATCGCACTGGACCAGGCATTGATGGTGCAGGTGATCACAGTGTGGGTGGGCGGTGCCATTGACTTCAATGCCACGCCCCTGAATGTAGGAAGCGGACTGGGATGAGATACAGTGTGTTGCAGCAGCTGACCACCCTGGAACGCACTGTTTATGGTGTAAACAAGCCCCTAAAGAAGAATTCCATGAAATGTTTTTATTAACCCTTATGGTGGAGCTGCCCCAGCACTGCAAAGGTTAACCGCTCGTTTTGTGTTTTAGGTGCTAAAACAATAGTTAATCTCACATGAATCGGGGAGCCACTTTGCTTTTAGACCGGTCCTTCCAGCCTCTCTTCCCACCCCCGCCCCCCCTCCACTGCAGCGGTCTAAGGTCCAGTAAATCATCACATTCTATATACTGTGTATAGACGTGAGGATGCAGCAGTGGAGGAGGAGACAGGCAGGAGGGAGCACTGACAGCCGGCTGCCTCAGAGGATCAGGGGAGTATAACTTTGTTATTTGTGAACCTGAAACGCTGTGTTATATAAACAGTTATTATTTTACCATTTTTTCCCATAATATACTGTTTCCATCTTTTTTTGCATTGCAGTGCTGCTGAGCTCCTGCATCCTCTTTCAGCCACTTCCTGTCTACATGTACATTATTGCTCTGGACTGGACTGACTTTCTGATGGTGACAACAGTGGGCCATGCCTGTGCAATAAGTGTTGGCACGGTCACATGTGGTCTCCATCAGGGGCACATTGATGGCCAGACAATTGTTACCCTATAACAGGAAGTGCTTGAACAAGGATTTCGTCGTAGGTGTTTATTGGAAAATAAAACAACTTTTAAGGCCGTGCTCACACTTGTCTGGTTCATTATCGCATGTTGCATTGAGGCAGACCGCTATTTTGAATCGCATTTTAGGGCAGACAAAATCGCAGGAAACTTTCAGGAACACACAGTATTGCATTTCAAAACTGGAGCAGACAGTATCTGGAGAAGTTGCCCATAGTAACCAATCCGCTTCTCTCTCCTCGTTCAGGTAAAGGATAACAATGGGGTTTTTAAAAATCAACTCTTCTTGCCGTGAGGTTACCCCCACAATGCCTCACGTCTAATGGAATACTTTAGATGTTAGGATGCTGAAGGACATTCCGGAGCGGAGGGGGGGAGAGTTGAGCAGCCATTGAGAATTGGGTGAGTATTTCTTCTTTATGTTTGGCCCTAGACCAAAATGAGCAGTTAACCCTTGCAGTGGAGGTCTTCCTTACGCTTTGAAAATGACAGCTAGACAATGATTGGGTGCTATGGGCAACTGCTCCAGTTTTGATAAATTCCCCTTCTTATTATATTTAATTCTTGTTTATTTTACAATCCCTTATATATTTCATATTTATATGCAGACAAAGTGTCAAGGTCTAAAACAATCACTGCAGCCATGTCTGTGACCGGGAACTTCTTCTGTAAACTGAGGTCTTTGGCGATCACATTGGAGAAGGAGACGGCTCATCTTGACAAAGCATTCAATCAAGAAGACGATGGTAAATACAATCTGTGTATAAAAGAAACACATGAATCAGCACAAATTCACCCACTAATTAGTGGCCCAATAAGGACTTTCGTGGCAGGGTCAGCAGGCATTTTATTGAAAGCTGCACATTTTGCAGAATACACAAAAATGTTAATTGTAGGAATTTAGCTATTGGGTTTACATTTGCAAACACTGAAATTTCAAGGTAAAATCCGACCTTGAGCAAACATTTGTTTGCAGGGGAATCTTCCAGGTGCATGTGTTTTTAAATGACCGTGAAAGATTCTCTACTCGAATCTTTTGTGTAGTCACATTCACTGCTTTATAAATGGACCTTTATGTGCCTGTGGCTTTTTCAGGAGGTGTCCCAGGCACAGTGCAGGATGTGGGATTCTCGATGACGTTATTTGTCTCAGCTCTGTTGGCTGAACAGCCCGGAGGTCATCGGATCTCCACAGCTCTCTCTTAGTATGTCGTTTTGCTCCTGTATATGCATAGGGGGCAGAGGCTATTGCTGAACAGATCAGAGTCCTGCCCTCTGTTCTCTCTCTCTCCTCTAGTTGAAATAAGTAACAAATGGCATAAAAAAGAGTAGGAGAGAGGGAGGATCAGAAGGGATAGAGCTGCCCTATTAGATGCTCGGTATCTGGCAAAAATAAATATTGCTACAGAGAACTCCTGCAAGGGAATTGTTACATCCTTCTCCTCACATAGTAGCTGGATAATGCCAAAAAAGGAGGTTACATCAGATTTTTTAATTTCAGTGTGCATTGACGTATGTGTGTATGTATGTATGTATGTATGTGTATATATATATATATATATTACACACACTCTACATTTGTTAGCAGGGAGTCAAATGAAATAAATACCTCCCTCTAGAGCAGTGTTTTTCAACCTTTTTTGTGCAAAGGCACACTTTTTTCATGAAAAAAATCACGAGGCACACCACCATTAGAAAATGTTATGGGGGGGGGCTTTACATTTGGTTCTGCCCTCTGCGGTTAGAATGAGTCACACTTTAATTATCACTTTAATAACTCCTTCATGGCACACCCAGCGTTACATGCGATGACTCACCGGCCCAAGAGTGAGGAGGAGACTCAGCCCAAGTGATTCCGTCAGGTAACGAAGGGAAGGGGGAGGAGTCTATGTCCGTGACGTCACCGCCCTCCTTCCCTTCGTTACCCATCACGGACAACTACATCACCCGACTCCTCCCCCCTTCCCTTCGTTAGCCGACAGAGCCACTCGGGGAAGGGGGGAGGAGTCCGGTGACGTCGATGTCCGTGACGTCACCGGATCTCCGAGGAAGACCCGGAAGCCGGCGGAGAGGTGAGTAACTTTGATCGATCAAAATAATTTTGATCGATCAAAGAAATTAACGATTTATTGACGGCACACCAGAAAATATCTCACGGCACACTAGTGTGCCGCGGCACAGTGGTTGAAAAACACTGCTCTAGAGGATATACTAAAACAAAGTTAAGGGAACCCTGTTCTCTAGTTTTATACTCTTATTAACATTCGTGCTAATTTAAAAAAAAAAAGTCTGTATATTGTGATTTTAAGGGACTTTTTAGGTGCTTATCATTTGTTAGAATTTGTCCAACTTTTTAAAAGGTTCAAATTTAGTGGCAACAATATTAAAAGCTGTCATTCTTGGTTATTCCTTAGCCTTGAAGCCATAAATGCCTTCCACCATAGTTGTGACTTATGTGGAAGATAAGCACTACAACAGAGGGCGCCTGCTGGGTTCCCCGTATCTCCCACTGCAGCTATTGTATTCTGGCAGCCAGTGAACAGTGGCTGCAGCTGATTGGGCCTGCGGACAGAACAAAAAAACATCTTTTAGTGTATGGCCAGCTTAAAGTAAATTAATGAAATTTAGCTGGGAGACTACTGGACAAGCTCTGGAGATGCTTGCTGAATTCTTAATAAATGTCCACTGAAGCCCGCAGAAATACCTGCTGTGCCTGATGTTATTTAGAGCATGATTTTCAGACCTAGATACAAAAATGTCCACTATACTCACCCTAAGAATCAGCTGCTTTCATGTTTGGTTTAGAAGTTACTATTGCCTTGATGTGCAAAGATACGTTTACACTTCTGCAAGCTATGCACCCTGCGTCAATTTTCTGTTTGTAACCACAATGTTCTCCTTCCTGCAGACTATGAGGATGAATCCCCTATCAGAGTGCTGCATGATCTGCGCTCAGAAATCATAGGACTTAAGGTGAGGTTATGGCAATGAGCAAGTAATATAAGGAAGTATGTTCAACATATCTGGTCTCCTCTTATTGTGGCTGAAGAAACATGCTAATTTTGCCCCATGTCCACCAAAAAGACATACTTCAAATTTGAATCTAAATAAGTATGTGTGAAGTCGCATTGGACTCTCTACTTAGTTGAAGGACAACTACACTTTTGGAACAAGTTGCACTTTAATGCAGCCACCCCCCTTGAGTGCTGCCCATCAGGTCTGATCCTCATCTTGGTCCTCAATCCAATATTTACAAGGCAGTCCCTCTAGGAAGTGCACAGCCCTGTTGGGGTAGCTCATCTCTGGGTCCCTTTCAGTACATGCACCATGGCCCACTTCATTCCAATTAGAAACCAAAGTCATGCAGCCTCCTTGCATATTTCGGCTATCTTCACAGGAATGGATGGAACCTTTGCCCGTAGACTGAAGGGGACCCAGCAGGGACGTTTCCTGAAGCAAGGCTGTCCAGGACAATGTTCACCAGACAAACAGAGAGGGTGAATGTCCACAGAGGTAATACTGGACAGGGGTATTACAACTCACTCTGTTCAAAATGTAAAAATGATTGAGCTTTACATACACTTTAAAGGAACCCTTTGAGCCTGCAATTAATGAGGGCTCATTCTGAACATGCTAGTTGCCTGGCTGTTGTACTGACCCCCGTGTTTCAATTGGGAAACCCAGAACAAGTACACAGATAAGGATTTCTGGCTTTTCTGGCAAGCATAATTGTTTTTTTGTTTTTGTTTTTCTCAAAGTATTGAAGCCAGTCAACACTTTGAGCCAGACAAGTAACATTTTCATAAGGAGGTCAGAAATAAAAGCACCGTATTTCTACAGATTTACTTTAGGGCTTGTTCACACCAAATGCAGACCAGATCTGTATGAGTTGCTGCAAACGCAGTGCAGTGTGTTTTGACGCGTTCAGGGCAGGTTTTGCACAGAATTTTTTTTTTTTTTTAAATGGGCTTCCAGTGCATGCGTTCCAGAGCAGGTAAAATAGTGCTTGCTGCAGTTTTTTTACATGCTCTGGACCTGAACGCTGTGATGTGAACTAGAGCCCAAAATACCATTTGGAATACATTGGAAGCAGTTTGGATCCGGTCTGTAACTGCTCTGCTCCTGGAACACGCTTGGTGTGAACTAGCCCTAAAAGTTGTACTCTGCATTTATCTGTCCACCTAACATAGCCCGAATGTGATGATAAAAAAAAAAAAAAACCTTTTTTTTAAAAAACCAATTCTTCATAAGGTGACTATGGTTTGAACTTGTATGTCCCCTCTGTTTTTTTAGCATGTCATAGCTGCACAGGGCTAAATGAGGAATCCAAACGCTCCAGTGGAGATCTTTTATTTCATTGATTCCCCTGTTGGTCATGATGATGCAATAGTGGGGGTTTATGTAGACACAGTGCAGTTCCTGCTGAGGACTAATAATGTTAAAGTCTATGAAAGTTTTGGCTAGAATGTGGAAGACCTGTCATGTTTTTTTATTGCTGTGTCCCTCCTGGCGAGATTCACCCTCCAATTTGTCCTAGTGCATATTGTTGCCAAGACAGACAGTGATGGGAACTCCAACATTTTACAGTTATTTTACTTCCTGTTGAATCTCTGCTATCAGTAAGTGAAGGGAAATCTCCACAAGGTAACATACACAGCAAAAAAAAAAACAGGCAGCGGTCTAAGGATTTCAAAAAAACGAAACAAACAAAAAAAACAGCTGTGTTTTCACATGCACTTTAATGCATGGTGGCCACATATTCTGGTCGCCCCCGTGATAGGCTATAACTTCAATACAAATTAGTAAACTAAAACTGAGATTGTAGTCCATCACGGGAGCAACTTGTAGCAGTGAGTACTTTACAACACACACTGGGATCATGGGGAACAAAAGTAGCCACCCTCCAAAAGGAAGGACAGTGTCAGCATCAATTCAGAGATGATTTGATGATCTACAGCTGAATTATACACAAATAAGATGGATTTTTGTTAATAGTTAAGGTACTTGAATGCATTTTTAAGATTTAACTCCTGAGTTTAGTGTCACTTTAAGTAAAATGATAAATGGCACTGCCACTGTTTTCTGACAGTCTGTTGGACTCGCAACCACATTGTAGAGAGCAATAGAAGATACAGCAAGAATTAGTAGCTTGGAGTGGTATAAAACACTGATCTATAAATGCCTCAACATTCCCTCCTCTACAAAATAGCAGTTTCTTAGATCTCAGAGGCAGACATTCTTTACTGTATATTGCCAGCAAGGCAGCTTTTCCCCATCCCAGGAGCCAACATGTGCAATACCGCTCGAATTTGTTTTCAGACCACGGAGTAAAGTGGCCAGTCTTTGTGAGCCCGCTCGAATTTGTTTTCAGACCACGGAGTAAAGTGGCCAGTCTTTGTGAGCCTGTAGCAAGATTGAATGGCCATGATGGTCCATTGCAAATATGGTTGATGATCTATTACTTTCTTTTCAGTCATTAAATATTGCTTTATTTCTTACAGACTGATATCCAAGGCACTATTGACAAAAACAGCAAAAAAGGCGAAGAACTGACTGCGTTTATAAAGCTTTGCAGAGTGCTGCAGGCAAGAAGCTCTACAGATATCCATGAGGTTAAAGATATTTTTCAGAAGTACGGATATAAACCCCCTGACACATCAGGTAATCTTAGACCGATTATTTCTTATTACCAAAACTGTTGGATTGCTGTGCTGGAAGATACAGAATAAGACGGGAAAGGCCTATAAGTAGTATGCAGTCCTTGAAGCAGGAAAAAGTGTAACAACTTTCTCACAAGTTTTTTCCTTTCTAATTGTTTCCTTTGCAGGGTTGTGCTTCTGGCCAACCAAAGACTAAGTGCAGTTATTTGCTGCCAACAACAGGAAGATACAAAAGTGACATAGTGATGAGCCTTGTCTGAGATACCTTAGGGATGATGTATGAAAGGTGTACTAACAAGAAAATATCTAGTTGCATATAGCAACCAACCGAAGTAATTTTTTCATTTCCAGACCTTGATTTGTAGAGATGACTATTGGGCAACACGGAGGCTTAGTGGTTAGCGTGTCTGCCTTGCAGCATTGGGGTCCCTGATTCGAATCCTGGTCAGTTCACCATCTGCATGGAGTTTCCTTGTGTTTGTGTGGGTCACCTTTGGGAACTCTGGTTTCCTCCCACACTCCAAAGACATGCTGGAAGGTTAATTGGCTCCGGTCTAAATTGGCCCTGTATGTATACATGTGAGATGGGGGACCTTTGATTGTAAACTCCTTGAGGGCAGGGACTGAATGTCCTCTATGTAAAGCGCTGCATATAATTGTCAGCGCTATATAAATACCTGGAATGAATAAATAAGCTGATTTGTTACCATAGGAAACCAAATGGCTAACCACACCTCTGGGTTCAGGAGTCCACAGCATGGAGCTAAAACCGAAAGCCTTTTCAATTTGCTTGCAAGGACTACAACTAAAGCAACAAAAGACAATGATATACTTGCTATCTCTTAAACAGTAAATATACTGCAATAACTGTCCCCAGATATTAACATATACAATCTCTCACTTGTATACTATGATTTAAACACAATGCGATCTCTCGCCTGTACAAAAACACCACTTGTATAAGTATATACTTGGATTTTATTTTTGAGTACGGCCTTTATTATCGTAGATCCCATACTGTACGTGTGTTTTTATGGGGTTGATCTACCCAGATACATTTTTAATAGAGTATTTTGAGGGTGAGGTGGTATATGAAATTCTGTTGCGAGCCACTGATTAAGTATATTTAATGTATAAGACATAGCAAGTGTGTGATTGCCTTTTGTTGGTTTAGTTGTAGTCCTTATCAGCAAATTGAAAAGGCTTTTATCATTCTTTATCATTCTTGCAGCACACTTGTTAGACATTGACACCTTTTATTGTCTATGTGCGTGAGTCCAGAATATTTGCAGTATGCCCAAGGTTAGGAAAAAGGCAAACACTGTAGTAAAACTAATCCTTCCCAAAAAGTCCATCTCTCTCAGCAACAGCTTTCTACAGAAATACTGATTCTCTCCTTAATAATCCAGCCACTCCTTTCACTATTTATTTCTAGGTGGCTCAGGCAGATCATTATTCAAGCCTATGGTCTCAAAGATCAGGTTCCAACCTTTCCTGTCAAGGTGAATTCTACTAGATATGCGAGTGCCTTTTGGTCCCTCTAAGTTCTACCAGGTGGACATTTAGGGCTCATCTGATTTCAGCGTCAGGCGTAGGGTCCATCAGGTGGCTCTATGAGCTGCAAGCTGTCCCCAGTTCTGGTTTCTTGGCCCTTTTAGCATTGTTTGCAGTTGCCCACCCTTCAGTTGGACTGCTTTTTGACTTCCTGTGTCCCTCAGAAGACATGAAAAATATATTAAAATTTTTGTATTCACTGTTATATTCTTTTCATGGATCCCATTGGGAGACAGGTCCCACTTCTGTGTTTATGATCATGCTTTTAGCACATCTTTGCTTCACTAGTAGTAGTAGTATTAGGGGTTATCCATGGCTGGTATACATTTTTACTGTTTGCTAGTGTTCTATCCTCCCTGTAGGAAGCAGTATAACGCTAAGGTTTCACATTTCATGTGTCCCTCCATTGACACCATGAAAAAGATTTTACGGTGGTTACAAAAATCCAATTTTATAAACCTATTATAAACAAGGTTTGTTTTTTTGTTTTTGTTTTTTTCCCCCCAGAAAATGAGGTATTTGATGAAAATCCTAAACCTGATGGTGCTGATGACAGCAAACATAACAGGGATCCAGCAGACCTTCCTCTTGCTCCTCCAGCCATGCAGAAGCGAGAACTGTTGGATCTACGAGCTCCTCAGTTGTCAGACTTTGGCCTGTCTCATTACCAGCTGCCCACAGTGTGGGAACCACAGAATGACAAGTTGCACGTTAAAGTACCAGAAGAAAAACCCAAGCCCTTTTATAAAGATATCCGTACACTAAATGTGGCTCGGACCCCTAAATGTTCCCTGACAAAAGAGGAAGACTTTTCACATATACAGCACTTTGGAATCAGTGACTACAGCAACAATCTGAATGATGACTATACCATTGCACTTCTTAACAAGAAAAAAGGAAGGTAGGTGTGCACCGGTTTCTTAGGGAGATAATCCTTACATGTAGAATTCATAAACCTGCTTTCACTTTTACCAACCTGATCTCTGCTGCACGGGTCAGGGAACTGACTGTTTCTCTCCATCACAGTACTAGTACAGAGGGGTCTTGTATTTCCTCCGGGAAAGGGGCTACGAACAATCCGTACTTACGAACGGGGTCCACAGTACTCCTAGATGTACCGGCAGCCGCCGGTACATTTAGGAGAACTGGCTGCAGCGGCCTGTGTCCCTTGAAATCCCAGCTGCTCTCCGTGCCTGTGTTGGCGGGGCACAGACCGCTGCATTGCTCCGCTGCCACGCCCCCCGTACCTCTGCTGCTGTCTTCCCCCTTCTGGCCGCAGCACCTCTGCCCCGCCCCCTGCCTCATCTGCAGGCTGTGTATGGCTCCCAGCCTGCAGATGAAGAGGGGGCAGGGCAGAGGTGCTTCGGTGACTGTCATCCACGCTTGATTAATCGAACTTCATAATCGGCTAACTAATCGATTATGAAAATAATCGTTAGCTGCAGTCCTACTTTGTTCATTTTTTTTTCTTTACGTAGCTGCTAGAGGTGGTCTTTACCATTGCAGCTATGCAACGTGGCCCATGCTCAGTCTGGCTTCTGCAGTGCCACAACTGGACTCTGCTGGACTGGAGTTTGCAGGGAATGACCTTCAGGCCCTGGGTTCCACATAAAACGTATGAGGATGTCAGCACACCAAAATCCTTTCGGGATCACAAAGTGTTCATTTATTAAAGATTCTTGTCATAAAAACAAGTGCTTTCAGGGCCGCACAGGGTCCCTTCATCAGACTTAGCAGTGACAATGTGCACAAATCACACCAAATTTTATATGGACAAACAGATGCAAAACACCCCCTGACGTCGTCATGATGTCATAAACCCGCCAAAAACATTGTAATTTAAATAACACCGTCATGTATAAAAGAATCGGATAAAAAGGATAGAAAAATATAAATCAGACTGCTGCACAGTAGTTAGGCAGAACCAAGGATATGTTGAACAGATTTGAGATAAATAATAGATGTGTACACCCTGTTGTCATAACATAAGTTATTTCCATTACAGTGTTGCTGAAAATTGTACTAAGGAGACCTCGCAAAACCTGAAAAGTATGCTAGCTACACCAGCTCAGCTGAAATACAGACATGGTAAGTGACATTGAAACTATAACATATTTAAAGCAGAAGAGCATAGAGAGTTAAATATACTCTCTTCGCTGTTTAGAACTGGCGCAGGACACTGCAGCTGTCTCAAGCCAGCTCTAAGGCCAGGCACTGAGGGATCATGTAACTGGTCATTGTTCAGCTCTTGGTGTCCTCTGCCTGCAGAGAGCCGTGACTGTCGATCATCATCCCCTGCAGGTAGGGATGAACTGATACCGGTATTTGGGTATCGAGTACGAGTACTGATTCTTTTTTTTCAGTACTCACCAATGCTGGAAGTCACATTTAAGGATGCCAGGCGGTGTGTAATGACTTGCCAACTGGCTTCCTGATTAGCAGGGAAGCCGCCCCCATGCTTCTCGTCACTATGTGAAGAGAAAGCATGGAGCCGGCTTTCTGGCCAATCGGGTAGCCGGGCGCGGTGTAATGACACGGCGCCCGGCTTCCTGATTGGCCGGGAAGCCAGCTCCTTGCCCCCTTGTCATGAGGTAACGAGGGAGCATGAAGCCGAGTACTCGCCCAAATACTCGGCACCGATAATAGTATCGGTGCATCC
Organism: Nanorana parkeri; assembly: GCF_000935625.1. Lineage (NCBI taxonomy): Eukaryota > Metazoa > Chordata > Amphibia > Anura > Dicroglossidae > Nanorana > Nanorana parkeri. The sequence continues at coordinate 16,310 of NW_017307067.1, read as the reverse complement.
CTACCTGCTGGTATTCCCACCTCCCCTTCTTTCTTCCTCCTGTGCTCATTGGGGGGACAGACGTGAGAGGGCGGGCATGGCTGGCTCTGGATCTGGAGAGGCAAAGCCAGCTGTCACTTAACAGCCTGACAATATTTTCAGAAATCTTCCTGACTCCCGTGTGGCTCTGCACTGTCAGCAGATTGCAGTAGGGATTCCCTACTAGTGACCTGTTACGATTTCCCTCACAGGCCTTAGTGGTGGATGTTTTTTCTCAGACTGGCAACATCCTGAGAAAATATTTACTCTCGCAAAAATGTTTAGCTAGCACCCCTTTGAGGTGTGTTCCTCCAGAAGTGGGTTATTCTGGAGGTAGATGCTGCAATCTATTGTCTCTCTCTCTCCTCTCTCCTCTCTCTCTCCCCGTACACTATAAGTGAGCATCAGCGGTTACCGTTCATTAATAGATGCCTCAGTAGGCATCTATTAATGAAATAGTTAAGCTTGTAACAGCTTATTTCTTTCATCAGTGAAGGAAAAAAGCTATAACAAATACCAGCATCGCTATCGGCGATCCGGAATTTCACAGCTGAAATAGCAGATAAGGAGAACTGAGAAAGATCCGAAGCCTTTAAAGGAGAACTATGGGGTTAGGGCTTTTCCCCATAGTTCTCCTTAGGGTAACGGGAGGACACAAACTAGCGTCCTCCCGTCACCCTAGGCTCCGTATACCGCGAGCTGTAGCTCGCGGTATACTGAGATGCCGCAGTCTACTGAGAGCAGCTGCTCGCAGTGTACTGAGACGCTGAAGCGGATCCCGACAATTGTGCCGGGATCTGCGTGACTGACAGCTGGCTCTGTCTATCTAAAGGCAGAGCCAGTTCTACCTGTGACAGTCTCATTGTCCACAGGTTGGCTAGAACTATGAGGTGAGTGAAAATCACTCACCTCTTAGTTCTCCTTTTAAGCTCCATTCACACTGAGCGTTTTATAGAGCGATTTCTGCTCAAACATGAAGCTTAATGTAGCTCTTATCGATGGAGGTGTTCACATCTTGCAGCTCAATGTTGCTTGTAGCTGAAGCTTGTCGCTTGAACATGACCTGTTTTTCGGCGATTTGGCCCCAATAGACTTTGATAGACTGCCAAAAGAAGCGCTACGTAGCGCAACAAAATGTGCACTGTAGCTCAATGTCGCTCAAAGTCGATCAGCTCAAATGCTTGTAGCTCAGTGTGACTGAGGTCTTAGTGAGATCTAATCCTGTCAAGATAAGTCAGTAAGGTTATTATTGGCTGTTCCTAAGTTTGGAGCAGCCTAATAATAACCAGAAAAAAATGATTGTAAAGTGTAAAACAAAAAAGCTCAGTCATGAAGGGGTTAAAAACCCAGTGGATTTGCACTTTGAAGCCTGTTGAAGGCTCCCTGTGTCCTGCTTGGACCTACCCTGCATTCGGTGGTCACTAATGAGGGTATGTCAGACTAGCCATCTGGACAAAGCAGATGCGTGGGAACCTAGTTCTATTTTGACAAGAGCTAATCTTTTGGGGTGTCTGGCGTTGTTACCAGGAGCGTAATGCTTTTGCTTGGATGGTTTGGCTGACACCCTGTTTCATCTCTCAAGGTTAGCACCTGGTTGGCATGCAAGAAATGGCGGGAGAGCATTTGTTGGGGAAGGCTTTGATCCTTTTATTAAGGTCACAGGTGGGAAGAAGTAGAAGGCCAAGGCTCAGTCAGCTAGATCCAGTTAAGAACTGGCTAGGAAGATTTATTTTGCCCCTTTTGGGCCTTCACCTGGATATTCGTGCGTCTGCTGGTGTGAGTTTTGCCTATAAGGTGCTACAGGCCGATGTCTGTCTGAGTTGGGGTTTTTCCTTGGTTTTTTTTCCCGTTATAGGACTGTTGGCAGTTGTTTTTCTGTGTGCGCACCCCTAAGGCATTGCTTGTAAACATCCCAGTCTATAAATTGCCTGTGTCCTGTACGGTGTGATCAAGAAGCAGGATTTTTGACTTGCCAGTAAAATAAGTTTCTTGAAGTACAGTACAGGACATAGCACCCTCCCCTCCATATTGACTCCCCTTTTATTTTATTGTTCTTTTTTTCTGTTATTTTCAGTGGTCGTGTGAGCTGGCAGCCAGTGAATTGTCAGCCACTCTGCTGCTGTACTGGCTACCATCAGCTGCAGTTTGGCAGCAAGGCTCCTGGGAGTCACCATTGATCAACAAAACAGGGCTGGGTAGGGGGCATGGCTACAGGAGATACAAGGCACCTTGGAAGAGTCAAAGTTCTGTCAAGGTGAGAAGCAGGAAAAACAACCTCAAGGGGAACAGACTATTTTTTTTTAAACAAAATCATCCGGAAAGGAAGAAACTGACTGAAACCATTTGTCTAGAGATTCACAATCTTTATCGCTATATAAATCGGTCAAAGATGGGAGCAAAAGTAAAAAATCTTATCAACGTGCAGGTTTAAACAGATACTGCAGAAGGGGTAGAAACTACAGAATCCTCTACATTTAAAGCTGAACACAGTGTCCATTCAAAATGCCAGTTTTTATTATTCTCCAGCATCACTCAACTAGCAGCTCTTGATAGTAGAATCTCCCTATAGAAACAAAACGAAAAGGGAAGGAGACATCCATTCTCCTGAGGAGGACAATAAGCGAAACTGGCAGGTGGAAGGAGCATTTCCTTAATGTTTTGCCTAGTGACCATTTCTTCTGAAGGTAGCAGCATAACCCTACGTCTCCGAATTCTTCAGAGCTGTGTCCCTCAGTGGACAATAGAAAAAGTAAGTTTGGCTTAAACTACATGACTATTAAACAATGTTTTTGTTTTTTTTAATTAGATTTCTACTCTGCGGACTCTCCCTTACCCCCAGTGTTCTGCACCCCTGGACTAAAGGTTCACAAGAAAGAGGAGACTTGTGACTTGAACCAGCCTAAAAGTATTAGAAGGTTAGTATTACTTATAATTAAAATCTAGTCATCTGGTGACAGTTTCAAGAGTGGCCAGCAAACATTGCTTTTTTTTTTTTCAAGGACCATTGTAAAACTGTCCCACCCCAGAGCAGAGGAATTTCCTCCAGGTGATCAGGTGTTGTCTCCCTGATAATCCAAAATCTAATTTTAAGATCTCAGCGCAATCGTCAAGCTCACCACGCATGTTACAATCAGATTGTACAATCTCCTTTTTATATCTGTAAAAAATAAGTCACGGCAACTGGACTTGCTGTATTTTTCTTGAAGACGTTCACTGGACATCCAACCAGCTTTCTCAATTCAGAATAACTTGTACAAAAATTCCTGGAAATAAATATGGTGAATGTTGCTCCAATCCACATAATCTGTTAGTCACAACCAGGTGTTGATTGTATTTGCATAATTGGAGTCTAGGAGGTGTTATTAAACTGCCCAGAGAGAGGTGTTGAAACAGAATTGTATGTGGCAGACAATAGATGTCTCACCCCCACCTCTATTCAAGCTTGGCTTCTCCATTTTTTACATAAATGGCCTCTTTATGAATGAGAACCTTCACAGACAATCTGCTTTTAGATCTACCAACAACTATGTAGTGCAAGGACCTGCCTAATTTGATACAGATTGATTGGACGGATCAGGCAGGCCCTTTAAATTACATAGTTTTGGCAAATCTAAAATTGATTGCACAAAGATTGTATGGTCAGATTGTAACTTATATGGGGACCCTTAGATTGGCATAATGACAGTGGTTGAATCCAGGACCTAGACAGATCCCTATTCCTGTTTAATTTTATTGATAACACTAATCTGCACTAAGTAGATTGTTGGTTTTCCTTTCTTTTAGTGGGTCTGACAATTCTTCTGAAGAATGCAGCTCTTCAAAAGCACTGGGGAGAGGTAAGGTCCTATCAATGCATTTCACTATACAGTCCTATTAAAATCATATTTTTGGCAGCTGTGTATAATAGAAGAAATGGAATAAAGGGCGAAACTTGAATGTTTTTAAATATGTTTTGGTGTGCCCCAGATATTTGCTGACATTTGTATGTGCAAAAATATGTAACATCCCTCCACTGTATCCAAAATAAAAAAAATAAAAAAAACTTGTAAAATGGTTTGAGCTGGAGTGGCCTTTAGGATAGAGATAATTTGGTACAGTATATTGGTGAGAGAGAGAGAGAGAGAGATCACATTCATGCAGATATACAATGAGTGGACAGATTATTATGACCACCTGACATTTGTAGGCAAATTAGCTATAATTTGCCTACAAACGTTAGGTGCCTTTGAACGTGGGATGATTGTTGGCGCTCGGAGCCATGGAGCGAGTATCAGCAAAACAGCAGAATTTGTTAAATGTTCAAGAGCAGCTGTTGTTAAAGTGTTTAAAGACTGGACTGTCAGCCGAAAATCTGGGTCTGAACGTGCGAATTGTGGCCGTCAGCCACTAGTCAATGTTAGGGCAGAACGGAGAGTGGCAAGACTGGTACAAGACAACAGAAGGGCAGCAGTGCAATGTCAGATTCCTCGCATTACCTTTCAACATCTCGTGGAGTCACGAGGCGGCCCAACGAAGTCATCTCGTGGCCACAACGAAGTACTGATGGGGTGGTCATAATAATCTGGCCACTCAGTGGGTACTACACAGTGAATTGTGAGTTCTTCATGGTGGCCATCTTGGTAGAGGCAAGGTTTTGCTTCCTCATGTCGGAGCCTCTAGCAAGGAGAACAATTAGCAGCACAAAGGGATATCGCCAACTTTCACGCCATGCATCCAGAGGCAATAGTGCCTTAGATCTCACACTGCAGATATACAGCTTTTAGGATGTTTGGTACAAGGAGTTTTCAGGGTCCTGCTTAGGCACAATTAAACTTTATCCATGTTCCACATAACATAGCAAATCTTGCATTTTTCAGTCCTCTTTACATTTGGGTTATTTGTACTTTAAAATGACTTGTATTTGTATCAAAGCTAAATCTTTATAGCCACTGTGGCAAATTCTGGGCCTTGTAAGAGTGCATAACAACAGATTTTGTGTTGTCAAATATAGATAATGTGAACTCTCCTCAACCCCCAACGTTCTGTACACCTGGTCTGAAGGTCCAGCACAAAGAAAAAAGCCGTGAGGTTGAGAAACCTGTAGAGAATAAAGAGACGAATGTCGCCAAGACTCTGGACACTCCACCAGTCCCAAGCTTTGATACAAGATGGCTGAAGTCTGACCCATTAGTAAGTGGCTTATACTGGCCACATGCCACTGTACTGTGATCTCTACATTACCAGAAACAGGCACTGCTTTTATTTAGCATGGTTGGCAATTACACAGTGGGCAACATCTTGTAATGTATGAATAAGAAGTAAACACAAGATATTTGACAATTGCTTCCCTGAGATCATTTGATATCAGTAGATTGTGTGCGGTTCTAGTCTGACCATGAACAGATGTATTTTTTGTCTTCTGTTCATTGAAGGACACCGCTGGATCTTAGGATCCTGACCCATGGGTTACTGTGCCAAATGCAGGAGTAGGATGCTAGGTACAAACAAAAGAGCACAAGGCAGTGACACAAACACTGGCTTGCGTTTCAGAATGTTAGGACGTTGTTTCTTGATAGCTATTATGGCGTGTATCCGAGACTGGCGGGGGTAGGCGCTTTGTCTTTTTTCTATTCTTTTTCTTATAACTCTGGTCTTTTTCTCCCTCCCTTCTCATATCTTCACTCTTTTCTATTTCTACTCTTTTCCTACATTTGTGTTTTTCTGTTGATCCACATCTATTGGTTGTTTATACTTCTGCTTAGAACTTGATCAGGGACTGAAGGGGGGAGGGGGCATTGGATATTATTGAGCAGCTCCTGTTCTAGGTTTATTAATATTCAAGGTGGTGGCTAGACTACACCCTTGATATACCAGTTAGGAGCTATGTTTGTTGAGTAACTTTACATGATAGGAGGTTTTGTCCTGTTCGTAGGGGGGCCCCTTCTACCAATAACCTGCACTGTGTGGATCTCATGTTTTTGAGAATTGTTTGTTGTCCCTTGTTAATATTTTTGTGTGATCTTCTTCCCCTTTCTATGGATGTATCTTCAATTTCATTTTTTAATTAAATATTGATAGAACCAAAAAATAATTTGGCGATTTGTTTTGATACACAGTGCTTTAAGAACCTAAATGTCATTCAGTTCAGGTTTTACTTGTGCTTTAAAAAAGATTTTTGGTAATGGAGATAATTTCTCCTGTATTCATACACATTGAGCGTAAATCTATAGCTCTCTCTATATTCCTCACACTCCTAAGTACTTTGACTCTTTTTAATAGGCAAGGACACTGGACATCACAGAGCCAATCTCGAGACCAGAGATGTACCATACTGCATACTTGGAGCAGGCTGCACCACTGGGCTTAAACTCTGATAGATATGAACACCCAGCCAGGATGACATCGCCACCCAAGATGAGAGACTTCACTATAGGAACACCTCCACGACCAGAGATGACTACATGTTTAACTGAAGATGTGCTCAAGGTACCACTTTAATCATTTCTATATAAATAAGCTGCTGACATGTTTCAGTAGGACTATAATTTTACCTACCCATACTGGAACTGAAGACTTCTTCAACCCAAAATCTGTTTAACATGCTCCAGCCAGTAAGCAACCAGTGCCCTGGCCTGCACATTGTCCCATGGGGGGGTGCAGGAATGTCATTCCCTCAGGCTGGACTCCCAACAGCGGGGAAGTGATAAAGGGACC
>NW_017307067.1:8037-9584 GCF_000935625.1 Nanorana parkeri | reverse complement strand
TTGTGAACTTCTAGTCAAGGTTTCCAGTTTATCTGTGGCTTAATTTAATAAACTGCTTCAAATACTCAAAATCCATACTATCAGTGTGGCAATGCTTTCAGTCAAAGGACAAATCCAAATGGATAAAAAAAAATATATAATGAAAATATTTCATGATTTTTGTTAATTTTTTTGTGTTCCAAGCTTTGCACCTAGTAACAGTCACAGTTCTATCCAGTTGTCATAATTTGTGCTGGGCTCATCGGGCAGTGATAATTGTGCTCTGTTTCCTCCACAGTACAGTATAAAGCCAGCCTCTCCTCCCAAGGTCTCCGGGTACGAGAACCTGCTGTGGACACCCACTCGACCTGAGATGACGTCCTGTATAGCTGAGGACATATCACAGGTTCCTGCCTACTATGAAATATTCGTACCAGTGAAGCTGGAACTGCTTTCGGAGGGCATTTTATAATGTTGATGTATTTCTTTTCTGTTGCAGTTATTATCTCAATATTGTGAAACTAAAACAAAACCATCATGGCAAGATCCACAAGGCATGAATACTAGGAATAGACATACAGAGAATAAAGAGAACAGGTGAGATTGGGTTAATGCTGTAACTGTGGTTCATGTGAGATACCTCCAATCCTTAATGTAGGTTAGGAAGTGAGGGAAATGATCTGATATCTCACCGAGGACAGCCAGCTAATAAAAATACTCCGGAAACTCATTACCAGAGTACAAGCACCTGAACCTTTCTTCTTTTGTTGGCTGAGATGCTATAGAACCTTGGTTCTCAACTGGTGGGCCGTGACCCAAAAATGGGTCGCAACCCCGTGTTCAGTGTGTCGCTGCATGCCTTCCACTTTTCTGGGTGAGAGGCTCCTCTGCCTTCCCCTAGCGCAGCGCCGTCAGTTCTCATGCCAAGCAGCCAATCAAAATATGCTGCCCAGCCCTGCGTATCAGCTTGAGGTGGGATGGGATGGGGCTATGGCTGCGAGGAAGCTCCATCCATATGTGCATTGCTTACAGCTCCTTCCTATAGAGGTGACTGGACCAGAGTGATGTCACATTCTGGCTCCCAGCACCTTTTATAGGGCACACAAGGGAGCTGTACAAATGGATGGAGCTCCGTCACCGCACAACAGCCCATACTGGACCCCAGGCTGAGGATCCACTCCAGTTCTTGTAAGGTAGGGAGACTGGGTGGACCTTAACATTTTTTTTAAATGTTTATAGTGTGTGAGAATGTGTCTGTGGTTGTGTATGTATGTATGTATGTCTATTTTTGGGGGTCCATTCACACTTGTACAGTGCAATAATCACATAGCACCATGCGATTAACATGCTGCACCATGCAAATGCACCTACTGTGCATTCTGGTGTGGAAGGTGTGTTGCGTTGACATTCATTTGAATAGTACCCCAAAGGCACCTCCCAACCAGTGGCGGAACTACCACCATAGCGACCAATGCGGTCGCTATGGGGCCCGCGGGGGGGGGCGGATCCCCGCTGCTCTCACCAGCTTGTATGGGCTGAGGCAGGGGGGATACGAACATAAATGGCCG
>NW_017307067.1:1544-7652 GCF_000935625.1 Nanorana parkeri | reverse complement strand
CGCACAGAGCCGCTGTCATCCTGAAACTGACAGGATGATCGAGCGGCAGGCGGGGAGGAGAGTGGAGCCGCTGTCATCCTGTCAGTTTCAGGATGACAGCGGCTCTGTGCGTGGACGAGCGGAGGATCTGTAAGTATCATTGATATTTACCGGTCCTCTGTGTGCAGAGCAAACACCAGAGTGAGATCGTCTGATCACTCCGGTGTTTGTAAATAACTGGGAACACATACTACTATGTTTACCCAGTAATGAATGAACAGGTTGCGATTTATATCACATCCTGTTCATTCGTGAATTTCTCAATGGGGAGAAGCACTCAGTACAGAGGCTCCTCCCCATTCAGAAACTGATGATAGTAAATATTTTACTATCAGCAGATTCTGAATGAATGGGAAGCCTGAGTGCTCTCCATTTACTGAGTGCTGAGGCTGCAGAAAAAGAAATTGAGGACTCTGCGTCCTCAATGTCTTTTTCTATTTCAAAAGGGAAATGTCAGGGGGCTGTTTAGACCCCAGATATTTACCTGAAGCCCCTAAAAGTAAAATAATCATAATAAATAAAAAATAAATTAAAAATGTACAATACATTTTTTTTAAAAGCACAACCACCCTCCCCCACAGACATAGCATACACGTGCACCATATTGCGGTGTATGCCAGGCACATGCGCTGCAGTGCGTTGTTAGAACAGTGCAGTGCATGATTTTTTTTATTTTGTAAAAAAACATTAATTCAACTGTGGCAGCACAAGGCAAATCTTTGTGACGCATTGCTGTGCATTGTGTTGTAATGAAATATACGCCTGTATCATTTTATAACAACACCAACACAAAAACGATTTTTAACATATTCTTTTTTTTTTTTAATCCCCCTTTCCTCAGCCTCCCATTGGTGTGGCAGTATTAAAGTAAAGTGTTAGGCCTCATTCAGGCCCCGTTCACACCAGGGCGGAAGCGTTTCACCATGGTTTCTGCGCGATTTTGGAAAGATAATTTTTGTCTGTTTTTAGTCGCATTTCAGCGCTGAAATGCAATTAAAAACGTGCTGATCAGCGCATTTTAATTGAAATACATATGGAAAACGTGCTGATCAGCACGTAAAAAGTAGCCCAGGGAGCATTTTGGGCCGCAGGTGGTTCGAAACACATGGAGCCACGCGATTGCCTGAACAGTCCCCATAAGAATGTATAGGATTGTAAATTTTGGCGCTTCAGCGTGGACAAATCCGCACGACCGAACCGACCTGGTGTGAACACACACAGGGTTGACAAAACTGGTGAAGTGGTGGCGGGGGGGATCCGTTCGTTTTGAGGGGGGGGCCATAAAATATTTTGCTATGGGGCCCTGGGATTTCTAGTTACGCCCCTGCTCCCAACCACAGTTTGTACGCCCATACCGGAATATGCGGTACCCTAATGCCACGCGTTTCATTGCAGTGCGACTTGGGTCATGACTTAATGACCAAGGACAAATGTGGGTCCTGAGATTACACAGGATGAGAACCACTGCTTTAGAGGATCAGCAGGAGCCAGTGGTGTATTTAGGTTTTGTTCTGCCCTAGGCAAGACTACACTCCTAATGTAACTTTGCCCTACCCCTTCCTGTTTAAGACCTTTTGCGTAACCTGTCAGTCGCTGGATACAGCGTTTGCGCTTCTGACTTCCAACTTCTGACAGGTTACGCTATTAGCATAGCAGGAAAGCTGGGGTCTCTGTTGGGCTGTGCAGGATCTCAGGTGGGCTATGCAGGGTCCCTTTCCCTGTACACATGTGCTGTTCCCCAGCCTGCCTCAGGGACATCCCGCCTTCAGAATGTGGCGGACGGCACTAATATAAAATAAAAGTCACATATAAAAAAAGGGGGGGGGGGGAAACCCCCAAAATGTTTAACTCCCCCACCCCCGTGTGGGAAGGGGGTTTAACACCGCGGATGTCAACTGGTTAAAGAGAACCTGTCATCTCCAATGTGCTATCACATAGGCCGCTTCTGAGCCCTTCCATTTGATAGCAATGAAGTTAACAAAAAAAAAAGTTTAAAATAATAAAGGTAAATTTAAAAATACCAAAACAAAAATGTAAGGCCCCCCCTAATGTGCGCATAGGAACAGAAACTTATGTCTGGTGCACCTATGTACAAAAATGACAATTGTATTATACATATCAGGCATCGCCGCATGCGCCAGAGTGAGAGCAATAATTCTCAATATTTAGGGCTAACAAATGTTTTGCTAGGTAAAACCACTCCCTCCATATCTGTGTATTTAGCGGTTTGCCTGGAGTTTAGCTTTGATTGCATGTTGTATATTACACTACATACAGTATGTAAGATAGTGTATGGAAGCTGTTGGGTACATACTGGAATCAATGTATGTTCATCACTTCCAACAAGTGATTTCTTTGATTTGTTTTGCAGGCCATGAATGCAGATCTCCTGTAGTGTGCGGAGAAGATATGAACCTACTGAAGATTAACCCCATCTTCCATGTCCTGACTAAAACTGTTCTATAAGATTTCTAGGGTTCGAAGGACCAAAAGTAACTGTTTCATGGTATAGCATTCCTCAACTATTTTTTTTACTTTTGAATTTCTCGCCGGTTCCGCCCCCCTGCAATGCCGGCGCTCGAAGGGAAGGAACCCGGAAGACGGCCACACTCGGGATTACCGCCAGGAAGGTTAATTCCTCCTTAGATACATTTTATAGTACTGTATGTAAAGCTTCTGAAGATTGCTTAACTATGTCTGTTAATAAGAGAATATTTATAATTGTGATTTGTATCCAATAAATGTTGAACATGCTGAAGTCTGTCAAGGCAATATCTTGTCCATGAAAATGGAAAACACCAAAGCAATGGTCATAAATGTGTCTGTGCTGGAAGTGACAGCCAGAGTCTGGACTGTAGAGAGAACAAATATGAAAGTATTGACTTGTAAAGCTGCTGTAAAAGCAGTGATCTCTAGCAGTCTCATATCACATGTCTATGCCTCCTGAAGCATGTTCCCATTATCCATCAAATTCTATAGCATGTTCGCAGTCTCGGACTATTATCTCCAGTAGTATGTCTGCACTGACCATTCGCTTGTAGTCTTCTGTTGCATGTCTGCAGGCTCTGACACGTTTCTGTAGTATTATATTTACTGCATATTATGTGTAGTCCTTTGGTGACAGTCCATGGATTAACCAGTTGACATCCGCGGTGTTAAACCCCCTTCCCATCCAGGCCATTTTTCAGTATTCAGCGCTGCGGTACTTTGACTGACATTTATTCCGTCATGCAGCGCTGTACTGAAATTAATTTTATACCATTTTTTTGGGACAGATAGAGCTTTCTTTTGGTGGTATTTATTCACCACTGGGGGTTTTATTTTTTTACTATATTAAGGAAAAATTACCGAAATTTAAAAAAACAAAACAGTTTCCCCTATATTAAATGATAAAACATTTTATTATTACCCAATTTTTTGGTAAAATATAAAAGACAGGGTCACGTCGGGTAAAAAGACACCAAACATGTCAAGCCTTAAAATTGCGTGCGTGCGCGAAACCTAAAAAACGATATACCCAAAATTGGCCATAGGCGACGCTTTAAAAGCTGTTACCGCTCATCGGTTTAGTGTTATCAGTGATTGATGGCCCTAAAATGATTGCTCTCACTGCGACCTTCGCATCGATATGTAACATGTGTAGCGCAATTGTAATTTTTGCGCGCTGGGGCACCGGACGCGTATTGAACGAGCACATATAGACGATCGGCGGGCTATGGAGCCGCTAATCGCCTATATGTGAAACACCCGGTAACGGGTGTGTGCAATGGTCGGGTCTTTTCTGCCCGTGCGTGCCCGCGAGCAGAAAAAATGTCTGGAGACGGCAACCCGCCAATGCTGCAGTGCCGTCGTCCGTTTTTTTACTACGGGCGGACGGCAAGTGGTTAAACAAAGTTGACCATCACTGATCTAAAATATAGGGCTTTCCCCTTTCTATGGAAACTTAGTGCACTAGTGCTGTGAGGACATTTCCTGGGTCTGTTGCGCTGCCATCTGGTGCTCTGTTCACACTAGGCCTGCAACTAACGATTTTTATAATCTATTTTCTTTTCGATCGGATAAAAAATGAAATGGCATCTTTAATGTAAAATACAATACACAAATGCAGTGTTACCAACATAACGTTTACTTCAGAATAAAACTACATGCACAATTTTTTGGAATCACATGGCGTTTGCCGTACCGTGCGTTCCAGTGCAGGCGATTGCACTGTGGGTGGGAGGCGCGTTTGGGGTGCCAGTAAAATGAATGGCACTGCAACGCACCTCCCGCAGCAGAATTTGTCAGGCTGCAACCAAAAATGTGCTTTTTTTCCCACCTTTTTATAATTGTTTATTTTAATAACTGTATTGTAAGCACATGGCGCTCGGATAGTTTCAGCCAGGGAATGACAGCTGCCAGTGGCAAGATTCTGCAGAAGGCAGCTGAATGCAAATACAACAGGTAGTGGGCGGGTGCAATAGCCAATAGCAGGCTATTGCACTCGCCCACTGCTTGCTGTACCTTCCTCCCAGCATGGAGGAGAGAGCTAGGGGATCCAACAAACTAATCCGATAATGAGAATAGTTGACAATTATTCTCATTGATTAGTTGGTTGCAGTCCTAGTTCACACGCTTTCAACGTTTTGGCAGGCAGCGGACTTCTACGCCTTTGCTGGTGCAAGTTTTCCATGTAAAGTGTAGCGGGGGGGGGGCTCTGATTTGTCAGTTTTGTTTTCGTTTGGTTGCTGTTTCTGCCCTTCCTGTTGGACATCCCAGTTTTCAGAATCCTGTGTCCCTCGATGAACAAAGAAAATGGGACTTTTGTAAAACCCCATTCTATGTCCATTGAAGGACAGTGTGACCATTACGCTGCACAGCTTTTCCAGCTCACAGAATAATCTAAGTGCCACCAGACTAAGAGTGATAGACACACTAGTCGACACCACAGAAACATGCACTGCATCCAATATTGGGATTCTGACCATTTAAAAATGCAGTTCTGTCATTTGTTCTCTCACTTTGCCCATTTTGTGATTGTTTTATAGAAAACAAGATGTTCTGTGAATGAGCAAGGTGAGAGGAGGGGCAGAAAAACCGAGGAACTAGGATTTTACAATGTACAGCAGTGATTCACCTCCTCTCCTGGCCACATCCCTAGTAACAGGCGGCAGGAGTGTGTTTCACATGCCCCGCCCCCTGCAGTGCACACCGTCTGGCTGTGAGGCTTGATAGGTGAGTCAGAATGGAGAGGGGGGGGGGTGGTACTGCACACTGTGTGCTGTTATTTCATTTACCGTATTACTCGAGTATAATGTATTTTAATGGTATCTATCTACCAGTAGCTGCCTCATTTCCCACCCTCGGCTTATATTCGGGTCAATACTTTTTCCCAGTTTTTTTGGCTAAAATTAGGTACCTCGGCTTATACTCGAGTATATACGGTAATCAGAAAAGTGGATTATAATGGGCAACATTACACTGTAATGTTGCCTAATATAATCTATTTCTCTGATTAAATGATTAGACAGGGCTGCAGTTCTATCAAAGTTTGTGACTAGGTTGGAATGTGTGACCGGTCACGTGGTCACACATATTCAATGTAATCCTGCCCAGTTTTTTGGCGGTGGAATGTGTGACCACCAATAAGTCAACCAATGCTTTCTCAGCTGTTCCAGGGCAGATCGGCATCGCAAATCGTATGTGCAGGAGAACCGATCTGCCCTGGAACAGCTTATCGGTCCTGAAATGTCACTTCCATCAGACTTTGTGAGTGGGGTGGAATGTGAGATCGCACTCGAGTCGGATAGAAGTGACATTTCAGGAACGCTACTCCAGTCAAGTGCACTACTAAGCCCACATATACCTACAGGTGAAACTCGAATAATTAGAATATCGTGCAAAGTTAATTTATTTCACTAATTTCGGTCTCATGTCTCTCATCTTTCTCTTGGCAATGCTCCATAGATTCTCTATGGGGTTCAGGTCAGGCGAGTTTGCTGGCCAATCAGGCTTAGTAATCCCACGGTCATTGAACCAGGTTTTGGTGCTGTGGGCAGGTGCCAAGTCCTGCTGGAAAATGAAGTCAGC
>NW_017307067.1:0-359 GCF_000935625.1 Nanorana parkeri | reverse complement strand
GCACGATATTCTAATTATTCGAGTTTCACCTGTATACTCATGCTATACAAAGCATAAAGGTAAAAACGACATTTGCAGTGTTATCTTCATTTTAGATGTCAAAAGGGTTTTGTGGCTCCCGGTGTTTTCTTTTCTGTGGTAAACGGGTTCAAATGGCTCTTTGCCTTAGTGCAGTGATCAGTAACCTTAAACACTCAATGGGGGGAATTTATCAAAGCACTTGCGACAGTTTTAGCCTCTTACATCATTTTTTTTTTCATGTGCAAATCTGTCTTTTAACACGTGCACCTGTTTTCTTCAGAGCTTGCACTACTTTTGCAGTTGCATGTTTTTTGCACATGTTTTCATCTGCACTTGTT
>NW_017307066.1:796357-806375 GCF_000935625.1 Nanorana parkeri | reverse complement strand
ATGAGAGCGGTGGCACTGGTTTGTAGTGGAGAAAAAAAAAAAAAAGAGAGAGAGAGAGAAGAAAAATTTAGTAGGTCCCATGTTATGTCTTTAGTTGGGTAAATGATGGCACTTAGATCAGATGCCCGTCCCGGGATGCAGGAGCTATTAGAAAGTGCTGCCCTCCGCCGCCATGAGCAAGCTCAGCCCATCAATCAATCATTATAGGGTGAACCCGGCACTCCTTACCACTGTGGCCTTTGGAAAAGGCATTCTTGCCTCTGGTTGTTCAAACCTGCGAATAAAAATGTATTGGCATTACCCTCCCTGTGTGATCACTAATTACCATGGTGTGCTGCCAAGATGCTCCAGGAAAATGGAAAATTGTACACTTACCTTCCGTAATTATCCTTTCCTGGTGCATCGCTGGCAGCACACCAGCTTTTTTTGCCCTCCCTGCCAGGGCTCGGATTTTTCGACTAGAATGAGGGTGGCTCGGAGGAGCCTTAATTTATCACGTGTCCTGTGGGTTAAGAGGCGCGGATCTTAACCCATGGTGTGCTGCCAGCGATGCACCAGGAAAGGAAAATTATGGGAGGTAAGTATACAATTTTACGTTATACACACACACTGTATAATATATATATATATATATACACATACACACACTTTTTTTCTCAAGCATTGGCTGTGAGGTAAACCTGCACAGTACAAAAACTATCTAGGCAGTTAAAAGTCCATTCCAACACACTAAAGCCAGACAGAAAGATGAGGGATCCATGTCCTGAGTTAGGTAAAAGCCAAAACCAGGTCTGGGTCAACACCGCTTCATTCCCATGCAAGACCATAGAGAGTTTCTACAGGACAAAGCCACCAGTTCAGAAAACACTCCTCAGAGAGGTGTGGCAATGGGGCAGGCAACCCAGAGAGCAAGATGGAGAAGGCAATATCCCTAATAGGTGCAAAAGGAACTGGAACTGGAAGCAGAGAGAGAGCCATTAACAAATCCAACAAAGTCACAGAAGGCCACCCACCAAAAAAGGAAGGATACAAGTCCTAGAAGACAATTGCAAGTGCTGGGCTGTATCCCAGATGCAGATATGGATACAGACCTGACAGTAAATAGGTCAGGATTCTTCCCATGGAGTAATTCCAGGGGGAAAACCTAATTCCTCGCAACAGGGAAAGTATATGGCCCACGTGCAATAGTGGCCCTAGCAAAAGGTAGACTTCCTAACTTTAACAGTGAAGGAATCACCAATTCAATGAGACACTAGTCTCCCAGGCTCTGGATTCAACAGCCATGCTGTTTAAGCCAGTGACCATAAAGCAGCATGGGAAGTAGGTCAGTTGGACTGAAGATCTAGGCTGTCTGGGAAGGCCCCCGAAACATCCGCTGGGAATCTAATCAGGTTGGAGTACCACATCCACCTCTCAATTAGTAACTATGGGGATCATAGAAAAGCCCTCCATCTTGATTCTAAAGAAGCAGACAAGGCGTTGGAGATGAAAATGTGTAGATCAGGCTGTACCAATCTTAGGAAGCTACCAGATGATATGCTGCTTTATACAGGAGGATTATACACCTGAAGACAAATCTTTTTGGAACCCGGAGACAAGAAAGTCCATGTCTGGCCTCCCCTACCCAACACAGGTCCTGGAACAACTCCAGATTGTAGGGGCCAAGTAATGAAGTCCACCCCTGGAAGGTAAATAATATACAAGGCTGGAACATAAACGCTCTACCCAAAGCTGAACCCTCTCTACCGCACGTGTCATGGCAAGACTTGATATCCTTCCCCTTGGGGTTGGGATACGCTACCACTGTGGCATTGCCCAACTGAACCTGGTAAAGATGACTCTCTGTTCAGGAGGACCGGCTTTGTAAGGCCAACCAAATTGCTCCAAGTTCCAGAATGTTGAGCAGGAGATGGAATTTCACCAGCACCAAAGTCCCTTGCATTGGCTAGGATCCCTCCCCAGTCTGCCATTGGTTGCAAGGACATACCAAAGGATCAGGAGTGCCGAAACAACAGGACTGGATACCTGAGCACTAGGCCAAAGAAAACCTAGTCCTTGTTGTCCTGCGAGGCGATTGGGCTAAGCTACCCCACAATGACAGAATGTCGAGCATAGGGTTGGAGTGGAGTCAGACAGGGTGGAGTCCTGCATACACTCTCAGTTCAGGGAACTTTGTTGGTGTAGGAAGCTTGGCTTTCGATCAATATCTTAGAACTCAGGGCAATCCCTTCCCTCCAACAATGGACCTCTCAGCTGCAAGGTCACCTGACCAGTATTCAGTCCTACAATGTCACAACTGTAGCCTACATAAACCATCAGGGAGGCATCAGAAATCTTCAGCTCAAATAGAAGCAGACTTGATTTGGCTTGGGCAGAACTTCATGTTCAGGCCCTGACTGTCATGCTAATCCCAGGCACAAGAAAGGTCTGCACCCCAGTGAATGGTCTTTTTACCTGGAGGTGTTTCAAGCTGCGTCGCAGGTTGGGGACTCTGTTGTTGAACCTGGAAAGTCTACATTCAAACTGGACAGTTTTGTAACCAGGACCAGAAATCCCCAGGTCTTCGCAGTGTATGCTCTGTTAATCAAGACCTCTCCCCACTCTAAAGCTCCTTCCTTATCTTCTCTGCAGGATCAAGATGGAAGATATCCCAGAGATCCTCACCGTACTGGCCCAGGAGGATGTGTTACTCACACATATTCTGTGGGCTCTTCCAGGTCTTCTGTCCCCAGGACCAGTCCGATTTTTAGTAGCTTAGATGTTGAAACCCAAGTCCTGAGAGACAGGGGCCTGTCAAGTTACATTATCCCTACACTTTTAAAAGCTAGGAAGTGGACTTCTTACATTGTCTACCATCACACATGGAAGTCTTTCTTTGCATGGTGCAAGGCTAGGAAATTCCATTCCAGGAAATACTCTGTGGGACAAATACTGACTTTCCTCCACTGGTCTGCATTAGCATTTAGATTGGAGTACCATCAAGGGTCAAATCTCGAGCCTAGCTACTCTTCTCCAAAGATCAATTGCCTCCCATTTCCTAGAGAAAAGTTTTGTGCAGGGTGTTGCTGGGTATGCTTCCCCTGTACACTCCCCAATAAGATCTCAAGCCGATTCTGTCAGCCCTTCAGGAGCCACCCTTTGAGCCCATCAGGGACATTCATATGTCTATCCTTTCTTATGAGGTTGAAGGAAAAAAGAAAATAGCACTGCGCTTCAAACTCATAAATTATATTCCTAAAATGTGAAAAAAATAGTATGGAATGTGAAATAGTCACAAAGTGATAAACAATTTTGTGTCATACTGTCAGGGTACCATGCACAGGCGTCCTCACGCCACATGTAGGTACCCAAGCAGGATGACCAAATTAATATGCCCACTCAGGATAGGGTTCTATGCGCACAGTTTATTTGTTACACATCAACAAAACTACAAACCCCCTCAACCCCCCACAGGTTTAGCAGTGAAGTAACAAACCCACCGTTGGGACAAACACACACCTACAGTCAGGGGGAATAGCAACAAGGAGGGGTAACAGGCCTGCAGATATACGGCAGGCCTCAGGATACAAGGAGAGTGGTCAGGTACAAGCCGGGTCGTTAACAGGAGGGCAGCGCGGTACAGGAACAGGATTCAAGGAGAGTGGTCGGGTAACAAGCCGGGTCGGTGACAGGAGGGCAGCGCGGTACAGGAACAGGATTCAAGGAGAGTGGTCGGGTAACAAGCCGGGTCGGTGACAGGGTTGCAGATAGGAAGCAGGGTTCAGGTAGCAAGGTTCAGGTTCCAAGGCACAGGCCAGGGGAGTCAGTCAGGTGCAGGCGACGCAATACTGAGCCAGCTTCCTGACTGCAGGGAGGGCTTAAATACCCTCCCAGGAAGCACCAGGTGATGGGATGATCAGTCACAGCTGGGGCACACCCGCAGGTGAGTACTGGAGCTGCAGGTTCCTGACAGTTCCTGGCTGCTGGAGACACCCGCAGGCGAGCACAGGAACTACAGGACCTGGCTCCAGCCCCACGTGGGGGTGCTCTGGATCCTGACACATACACAACACCTGTGCTGAAGATAGTAAGAAAAAGCTCTAGGTCTAGACACTATAAACCATAATAAACACAGAAAAAAAATGTGCTAGTACATCTCATAAAATGTGTACATATAGAAAATCCTGTGTTAAATCTCACAAGTGATGTACAACTCCCTCATTAACCTACATAACCATATGTGAAGTCCATTACTTCTTGATACAATAAAGTCCTTGAAATATGTGAGGATATATCTTCCAACTTTTATAAATCAACACCACGTCCATGAATGCATAAACAATTAGTGAATCAGTGCTCTCCAGTCTCCACCATGCTCAAAGATAAGATCTGGCCGCACTCACCGACTCCTATTGCTCACTAGACATGTGCGATTCGTTTCGTTCCGAATCGAAATTCGGACGAATTTTCGGAAATTCGGACGAATTTTCGGAAATTCGGACGTATCTGAATTCCGAATTACAGACATAATGAATGCAAACGAATCCGAATTTCCATTTCCGAAATTCGGTAGCGTTAGTACGAGCGTTCGTTTCGTTTTCTGTTCTTATTCGTTTCGTTCGAGCAAAGTGACATTAGAGAAGGAGAAAAATATTTTTTCCCCCTCAAATGTCACTTTTGCTGCAAACGAAACGAATAAGAACAGAAAACGAAACGAACGTTCGTACTAACGCTACCGAATTTCGTCCGAATTCCGAATCCGAATTGACTTTCACACCCGAATCCTGAAAAACGAAATAACACAAATCCGAATTTAAAACGAAACGAAACAAATTTTTTGGCAGTGCACATGTCTATTGCTCACCATATTTCAGATGAACAATTAGCGCTTTGCTGATATATATAGAACCAAATCCTCTCCTTTGTTTTTAATCCGACAATAAATTGGGGTAGATTCCTCCCAACTCTGGCTTATCTTTCCAAAATCGTGTTAAACTATTCCTCCATCTTCCACCTTCTCTTGTTTCTGTGATTCCCACTATTTGTTTGTGAACACTACAAAACAAAGATGTGGCTTTGTATCCAATCGAATTACATGATTTGGAGTGGATATACAGCTACATCTTTGTTTTTTCGTGTTCACACACAAATAGTGGGAATCACACTCAAGAGTTAACATGGACTTCATGAACATTTGTTTGACACTGTATTTATATTTTAAGGTGTTACTTGGTAAGACAATTGCACAAGCAATTTGATACTTTGTAATTTTGGGTACTGGTTGTTATATTTATTGAGATTTAGAGCTGCACTATTATTTTACATATACTTTATAACTTTTGAAGGGGTTTACCAACATTTTCCCCAAGTCATATATGCCTTTTCATTTAAAATGATGAGAATGAATATGCCATGTCAATTTTATATGTGAATTGTTCAATTATAATCACCTTTATCTGTAGGCACTGTTTAGGATATTTTGAAAAAAAGTCTACCAAAAATTTTATTTCATGCACTTTCAAATGACTAACTGATATTATCAATTACATAGTTACATAGTATTTGAGGTTGAATAAAGACATAAGTCCATCAAGTCCAACCTATTGTGTGTGAGAGTATGTATAGGTCCCTGTGTTGTCTTATTCTTAAGAGTACCAGTAACCCTGCACATTATGGTAACTCAGGAAATCGTCCAAAAGCTTGTTGAATGATTCCACACTCTTTGCTGAAATAATTGCTTGTGGCAGTGAGTTCCAGATCCTAACCGCGCGAACTGAGAAGAACCCCTTTCGCCCCTTGTGTTGGAATTTTTTTCCCACCAATTTTAGTTGGTGGCCTCTCGTCTTTGTTATGGAGTTAAGCGTAAAGAGTTTGCTGCCAATGTTGCTGTCACCATTGAACATCTTGTACATATAAATTATGTCCCCCCCTTAATCTCCTTACTTCCAACCTGAACATATTTCAATTTAGTAGCCTTGGCTCATAGTTCTCGTCCTCCATTCCCTTAATGAGTTTGGTTGCCCTCCGCTGGACTCTTTCCAGCTTCAGGACATCCTTTCTGTGTACTGGTGCCCAAAACTGGACTGCATACTTCAGGTGAGGCCGAACAAATGAAGTGTACAGTGGCAAAATTATAGACTTGTCCCTGCAAAAAATTCCCTTCTTGATGCAGGACAGGATTCTACTAGCTTAATTAATAAAACAGGTTGAACAATATGGTATCCAGCACAGAACCCTGAGGCACACCGCTAAAGACACTAGTCCAGTCTGAAAGGGTGCCATTTATTGATACTCTCTGTACCCGTTCCTTTAGCCAGTTCTCTATCCATGTACACACCCTTCAATCTATGCCCATGGATCTTAGCTCGTGTAGCAAGCGTTTATGAGGTACCGTATCAAAAGCCTTTGAGAAATCCAGATATACCACATCCACAGACCTCCCTCCATCCATCCATATCCATACTTACCTCCTCGTAGAAAGTTAGCAGGTTAGTTTGATTCTATTCTATTATTTTTTCTGAACCTCATCACACCGAGCAACTGTGAAGGAATATGGATCATATCAAGAAAATGTCCTTTTCTATGTTTTGAATTTGTTTCATTTGCTTCCTAGCTTTGTGACTTTCCTTACTCAGCTTCTAGCGTTGCTATGCGTAACCAAGAGATATAACCTGTATTCGGGAGCGCGCCGAGGATGCATGAAAGGAATGCCGAGGGAGGATGCTACAGGCAGAAGATATCTTTGACTAACCAATTAGCGAGAGACACAAGACTTTAACTAACAGCTCCTCTAGTTTGCCCAATAGTACAAGACATTTAGAGATAACAGATGTGGGCATATGTGTGACGAACACTCACCTGTTATCTGTGTATAAAGGAGAGAGACCGCCCTGAATAAATTAGAACTTTCATGGACCGTTAATTCTGAGTTTGTGATTTCTCCGGTGCACCGAACACAACATAATTAGAAACAGCAGCAGACATCTTGTGTGAACCCAGTTGTGGTTCAGATCCATTTCAGCAGCTACAGAAAATTATTTGCCTGCTGAACAATTGTGCTGATATATGAAAACATGAACATATGGGAGTTACAGTAAGCATTAAACCTGACTGGGTGCTATGGGATCCAGTCCCACTTTTAATCTGTTGTTCTTTAATCCAGTTTTCATAGGTAGTCCCAGTATGCGCAAACTGGCTTTTCAGCCAGTGATTTTTTTCTGCTAACTTTTACAGACTAATTAGACATCTATGCACAATAAATGACACACAAAGGTTGGAACTTCATTAAAACAGTTTAATATAATGAAATAAGAATGAAAACTCTGAATGCGATGAACGAATCATATATTAAAATTTAAATAGAGATTTGTAGAATACATTTAAAAGTCACCAGTACGCTTATACTGTGAATGAGCTATTCAGTATTTTTTTTTTTGCTCTGAAGCATTTAGAACAAATGCAACAGAGTTGTTACAATGCACTGCACCGGTATCCTTTTGTTAATATAAAACTAAAAATAAAAACGGAAATTTATTGCCTTTGCTCATTCATTTCATCAGTTTAGTGGCCTTTAAAAACAAATAAGATGTAAGTTAGTGGAGTGTTATCTCCGTCAATTCATGTAACTAGACGCTGGGCAGTTACAGATCTGGTGCTAGAACTGTGGTACAAAATGGCTGTGGCTCATAACAAAATACTGGCTGATAGATTCCGTGATGACTAAAAGATCCACAGATCACGTCTTCTCCACAGTAAGTTCAAATAAGCTACAGAGATCATTTCTCACTGACAGCTGTGAAAGAATCCACCGGTACAAACAAGTGCAAATACATTCACTCTAGACAGTCACAGTTTGGCAATATTTGGCAAGCAATATGCTTGGATATTTCGTTTCCTTTCACAACTGCAAGGAGTTTTTTTTCCTCTTAGGTCCTGTTTGAGCAGAGAACATCCAACTCTGAAAAAGGAAAGTAATACAGTTTTATTAAATCAGTAATCAGGCAAATAGGAAATATGTACTAGGCACAAATTAAAACGGTGAGATGAAAAAAAAAAAAAATCTAGATTTCTATCCATTTTCCTACAACCTTATAGGAGAAAGCAGTGATTGAAGAGACTTATAGGAATCTAGAGGTGCCTAAACATACTCCACTTATGGCCAAATGCCAGCTGTTCTGACAGGCAAAGCTGCCACACATTCAGGTAGTGTTGAAACTTGCTGCTGTTCTGCCTATTGATATGATGGTTTTTCTCAGTGGCAGATTGGAAAAAGGTCACTCCTTTGAAGACAGTCAAGTACGCATCCTGGACAGGAAGGAGGACTGGTTTAAAAGAGGTGTGAAAGAGGCCATTTATGTAACAATGGAGAAGCCAAGCTTGAATAGTCTGCCACATACAATGCTGTTTTAACACCTCTCTCTCGCAGGTTAATAACACATCCTAGACTCCAATTATGCAAATGCATTCAACACCTGGTTGCCACTAACAGATTAAGTGGATTGGAGCGACATTCACCATATTTATTCCCAGAGTCATTCTGAATTGAGAAAGCGGTTCAAAAGTTCTTCAAGAAAAATAAGCAAGTCCAGTTGCCTTGACTTACTATTTTTTACAGATATACCATGACCTGGATGAATGAGAACCTTCACAGACTTAAGAGGAACATGGAGGTGAAGTCAGAGTGGTTTGTAGCCATAATGGTCAGTTTGACACAGACTCTGCTCCCTCCTTTCTCTGGAATACCTGCCCTCCCCACTTGATTCTATGGGCATGCCGCAGATATAAACTATTTTTTTCCAGCATAATGTTATGTATAAACATAAACACAGTAAAAAGCAGTAAAGCGCGACAAACTGGTCACTTCTCAATGAGAATTCCTCCTAGGCGCACTGCAAGATGCTGCCCCAAAAGAAAGCCGGGAAAGCTGTAGATCTAACGCGCGTTAACATCACCAGCATACAGGAATCATCCAGTGGATACACACTGTCTGTCAGCTTATGATTCTTCTTAAGTTTGTGAGTACGTTTTTTGTTCTTATCTCATGCTTACTGAAATAAAATTGACCTGCACCAGGAAAGGCGCCCCCTTGTGTTTACTCCACTTATGTATAAACATGCTCCAATGGAAGCTACCAATGTCTGGGGCTACACAAGTTCCAGAACAGTCATTTCACTCTGCGATTCAGAACATGGTCCATCGAATCCCCACAACTAGTGAGGAGTAGTACTCAGTATAACCAGACAAGTGTGTGTAGATTGATCATAATTTCCTTTTCAAAAAAATGTAACTGGAAGTGTTACTTTATATTGGACTTATTCTTTCAAAACATTAACTGACACGGTCTGCTTAGCAGGAAATCAGGAAATCAAGCTTTACCTAATCGTCTGCTGTCACCAGTGTGAAGAGTTATTCTGATGAACCTGTAAAAAAACAAAAACATTATGGCAGCATTATTGAGAAATCTGTAGTATCAGGAGTAAGGCTAAGTTCACACCTGCGTGATCCGTTACCGCGTGGCAATCGTGCACGAAACCGTGCAGATTGCTGAGCGGTCACGGAGTCGCCCACCACAGCTGATTGTGCTGGATTTAAAAAAAGAAATGTTCTAATGGCACCCCAGTCAAGCCGGGTGGATCGCAGGGGAATTCACCCATGCAACTGAACACGATTGTGGCAAAAAAAAAAAAATGGCGCGTCGCAAAGAAAGGTACATGTACCTTTTTTCAGCGATTGCCATGCGGATCTAACCCCATTGAAAACATTGGGGGCGCGTGGCCGAACACGCGTCCTGGGATTGGTCAGATCTGAACCTAGCCTTAGTTGTGCATAACTAGTGAGAGGAAAGTTCACAGGTGACAGTACCTACACAGTAATATCTATATAAATATACAAAAGGGTGAAGATACTGGAAGTTTACACACTTACACAATAGAAACTAGTGACAAACTGCCAACCTACAGCTATGAGATGCATTTAACTAGAAACCTGACCTCAGTATTCACATCTATCTATAGAGGTTTGATAAGAGCTTGATGGGGGG
>NW_017307066.1:793279-796001 GCF_000935625.1 Nanorana parkeri | reverse complement strand
GGGGGGGGGAGAAAGCTCTATCTCTATCTCTATATCTATATCTAGATATAATCTATCTATAAATACCTTCATACCTTCTCTCTCTATATCTATCTATCTTCGATCTGATCTACAGAAACTGTTGTCAGCAATTTGGAGTACTAGGCCACAAAAACACATCCGACTTCAAAACGTTCTTGAGCATTCTATACTTTGTAATAGAAAATGTATCATTCTACATTACAATGAATACGCAAACAAAATTAAAAACAGGATTGTCTAACTAAAAATAGAAACAATGAATGTCTTACCTGAATGTTACCTTTCAGACTGCTGGGTGTTTTAAAATCTCCCTTCAAGATCTGTAAAAACAAAATGACTTCAGTCATAAACACGCACACATACAGGCTGTACTGGTATAACAGGCAATTAGGTATACATATGATGAGGTTTTTATAAAACTGAAATCCATGAGCTGAACATATAGACATAAGGCAGTAGGTGAGCGATAGAGGGCAATCTGCAGTCAGAATATAATTTCTTCATACATACACACCAACATCTATAAAGTAAGTGTTACTGCTGTGAGCCTCCACCCATCCCTTAATGAGTAAAATTTAGAACACCATCGATTTTCAGCTGGCTGATCCAGTTTTTTTTTTTGGCACAGAGATCATGAAGGAACCGGATGTCTCTAAGGATCACTGCTGTTGCCATGAATTAATCTGACTTGATCGATGTTATTAGGTGACAGCAGTCTAATGTATGTGGATACTACAAGAGACTGAATACTCTCAGGCAGAAATGTGGATCCAGTCTTGGCCAGTACTCTCTTGCAAATAATGACCAGAAGGATTGGCAGCCTCAATAGAGAGAGAGGCAGAGTAGAGAAGGAGTCAAACCAGACTAGGACTGTGGACGCTGTGGTCAATAGTGTATAAAAAAATAAATGAAAAAAACATCACCATACTCACTCTATGAGTGTTGTTTACAACTATGGCATCTGGGTCACCATATCTTGGCGGGTTGGCATAGGGATCATAGCCCAGTCTGGCAAGCATTGGGGCGATACGAGGCATGTCTTCTACAATGTCAATAGGAAGTTTTCCAACCCATTTAGACATGGCTTCAAGGTTCACAGGCTTCATTACTTGGTCTGTTGACTTTTCCGTTCTGAAAATGAAGAGCCATCTATTAATGATTGGAGAGAAGTGCAAAGAAACAGGTCTAGATTTCTACTTGCTTCCTTTCGTCAAAAAGATTATGATTTTTAACCTTGTGTCCTGTGAAGAGTCATCTACTAATCATTTTTACATCGTTTATTGGTTCTGACTATAGAACTAATGTTGGAGAGTTGTGAGCACTTAGCATATCACTCTTTTTCTCCCTGCTTTTTGTAACTGTGATCAAGTGTTCTTGAGCAATGTGCTAATGGCTGCTGGACCAGCAAAAGTTAACAATTTGCCAGGGACAACTCAGCCCTGAGAGGAATGTATTGCATTAGAAAGAATTATTTCAATAGATGATTATATCTGGAAAACACTAATAGCATAGTGCTAAGGAAGTTGGGATCATCTTGGTAGATATAGGGGACTCAAGTGCAGCCCAAGCATTAAAGGCAAGGACAACTACCAGTGTATGCATTTGTACTGCCGCAGAGAACAGTCAGACTGTGAGCATGCTACTGGATATGGATAGTGAATGCAGAGAAGCTACAGCGGTGGTTGGAGATGGAGGTAAAACACAGTAAAAAGTAGGGAAGCATTAAAACTAGCATTGGTATTTAGGCGAGTACTCGTACTGGAACTTCTGGGATCAAGAAGCCAGGCGGCCCAGCTTCCCGATTGGACGGGAAGTCAGCTCCATGCTCCCTCATCACTTGGTGACGAGGGAGCATGGAGCTGGCTAATCAGGAAGACAGGCAGCGAGTCTTTGCATGTCGCCTGGCTTCCCAGCTAATCAGGAAGCCGGGTGGCGAGTCATTACGCGCTTCCTTAACGGGACTTCTGGTATCGGCGTCACTTGTGACGAGGGAGCTCGGAGCTGGCTTCCCGACCAATCAAGAAGCCAGACGGAGTTGTACTGACTCTCTGCCTGGCTTCCTGATTGGTCGGTAAGCGGGCCAATCAGGAAGCCGGGTGGCGAGTCATTACCCGCCGCCCGGCTTCCTAATTGGCCAGAAAGCCAGCACCATGCGTCCTGGCTAATCAGGAAGCCGGACAGAGAGTCATTACACGCCGCCCGGCTTCCTTAATGGGACTAGGGCTGCAACAACTAATCGACATAATCGATTATTGAAAAAGTTGTCAACTTTTTCAATAATCGATTAATCGGCTTCCGATCAGTTGGCTCTGTTCACAGCTCCACACACGCTGCGCACCGCACCTCCTCCCCAACTCACGCTCACCGCTGCCAGATCCGCACGCCTGCATCCACGCTCTACACGCCACACCTCCTTCCCGCCTCACACTCACCGCCCGCCCACATCCACCATCGGCACAGGGAGATGTAGTAAGGAGGAGCAGGTGTGGGGGGATGACAGCGGCAGATAGACAGGCCTGATCTCAGAAGCAAGTTGCTGGAAGACTGCTCAGGTCCCGGTGACGCTGCACCCCCCCCCCCACCCCCCCGCCTCCCACATGGTGCTCTATAATGTATTGCTGGGATTTGTATTCCTCTATAGCTGATGGTACATTGTGCTGTATATTATACATAGGAATACAAATCCCAGCAATACATTATA
>NW_017307066.1:761512-792051 GCF_000935625.1 Nanorana parkeri | reverse complement strand
CACATGGTGCTCTATAATGTATTGCTGGGATTTGTATTCCTCTATAGCTGATGGTACATTGTGCTGTATATTATACTTGGGAATACAAATCCCAGCAATACATTATACACTGTACGTATAATGTACTATTGCTGGCATTTGTTGTACTCCTCTATAGTTGGTGATATTCTGCACTGCGCTGTATAGAGGACTACAAATCCCAGCAATAATACATTATACAGCGCCATGCGAAATTCCACCAGCTATAGAGGAGCACTACAAATCCCAGCAAAAATACATTATACAGTGGTGCAATGCCGAATACCATTAGCTATAGAGGACTACAAAACCCAGCAACAGTACATTATACAGCCTAATACAGAATACCACCAGCTATAATGTACTATTGCTGGGATTTGTTGTGCTCCTCTATAGCTGGTGATATTCTGCATTGCGCTGTATATTGTACTATTGCTGGGATTTGTTGTGCTCCTCTATAGCCGGTGCCATTCTGCATTGTGCCGCTGTATAATTTTACACTTTCCATTTCACTATATTGCACACCACACTTTTTTTTTTTTTTTTACTTCCACTGCTCCAAGCTTGCTCCTGTGGTGGACTACAATCTCAATACAAACTAGTAGTCCATCACTGGAGCCATTTTTAAAAATGTATTTTATTGTTTATCCAATTAACCGATTAATCGAACTTAATAAATCGGCTAACTAATCGATTTTGAAAATAATCGTTAGCTGCAGCTCTAAATGGGACTTCCGGTATTGGTATCGGCGAGTACCGAAAAAACAATACATCAGTACTCTTACTCGATAGCAAAGAAATGGTATCGGTGCATCCCTAGTAAAAAGCATGGTTTCAAATCTAACAGGACAAACTGATCAGATGATAACTATACAAGAAAACTACTGGCCTGTGATGTTACCACCTTTCACTTTTAGACTGCACATAGCAGGCCACAACACAATTAAGCAATGTGACCACAAGGCTCGACTTCATCCTTTATGCCAACCTTGTCTACAGACTTGTGGCCAACTTTTTTGGTCATCTAGCGGCAGGTTGCGGCATATTTCAGCAAAAAATGGGGCACAATCTAATATTAATCTATATGGCTAGATTGAGGTAACAGATAGTCAAGTCTACTGGAGCCTCAACATTCTACAAACGAGAACAAATATCGAATGGAGAGCTGTACTGACTTTGAAAGAGACACTCCTCCAGGTTTTCCGATCAATTCCTCATGATGAAGCACTGCATCGTTCCAGGGTATGCCCAAAAAGTCTATAATTGCTTGCATTGTCTGTTTAGGGTGCAGGACTAACTGTTCATAGTAAACAGGAAGGCACTTCCGCTCCCCAATTTCTAAGCACTGTGCATACATAATCTCGATCGCTTTGTTCCACTTGGTGAGGCAGTCTCTATAACTGTTTAAATCAAAGCCAGCTATAGTTATCTTCCTGGTGATCATGGAATGTACAGAGGCACGTCCGTCCCTTATCATTAACAGAAACTTGGAATTCTGGAAGAGTTTGGAGAGATAAACAGACGATTTCAAAGTGAAAGGGTCTTTGTTGCATAAAAGTTTTGCAGGTTCTCCATGTTTGGCTATAATCTCTAGTATAAACGCCTGTACAGCAGAATCCATGACATGGTCTGTTACACCAGCTTCATCAAGGCGCATCTTTTCACTGCCAGACTTTGACCAAGCTTGGCGCATGGCTAAAATCCGTGGAATAATCCGTGTTTCTTCTCCACATCGGACATCAGGATGGGCATCTAGCATGGCTCTCATTAAGGTTGTACCACTTCGAGGCACTCCACCAATAAATATAAGTGGCATGTCTTTGCTGTATCTGTATTCGACGTTATTGGCATCCATCATAACTAATTCTTCACTCTCTGGTCTCATGACACCACGATGTTTCCTGCCATAGCCTTCATCAAGAATTTGCTGACATTCTAGCATCTGGTGGCCAAGGTGTGCAGCTAACGCCACCAATACAATGAAGGAGATCACTAACAGCACCTTCCTCGCAGTGAACCGCATGCTTGCTGGTCAACATACGGGAACACCTGTAGGAGCTGGTAGACGTTTAGATTGGTAATGTATCCATGAGGAGCCTAGAATGCAAAAGAATAATAAAACATTTGATGAAATGTACACAACAGAGAGAATGTGCATCCTCTTTTGGTTCTTCTAAGGAACCCTGTCTTGAAGCAATATGTAGTCACCGTGATATCCTCCTAAAATGCTTCTTCCCTGGCTAGCATGGTGACCTTCTGACTCCAGTAGGCTACGAGCTCTGGCACATTCTTAGGGCTTGTTCACACCATTTCTGGTCCAGATCTGCAGACGCGGTGCTATGCGTGCAGTGCATTTTTTACGCGTTTCAGTTAAAAAAGTGGGGCTGTCAGTATGTTAGCTGCAGTGCAATGCGTTTTTGAAGCGTTTGTGTGTTTCCTGTCCGCTTCCGGACCGGAGAAAATGTGACATGCAGTATTTTTTCTGTCTGGACCGGAACGGGCTGCGCTGGTGAGAACTGTAGCCCATAAAACACATAGGGAGACATTGGGATGCATTTTGGGTGCAGGAGCGCACGGTTCTGGTACGGACAGAATCCGGACATCGCGTGAACAAGCCCTTAATCTGTCCATCTAACATGTAAAAGATTTTCTCCAAAGCGGCAATGTTACGCAGGTCTTTCTACAGGCTCCACACCGCATTCTGCATTTTATGAATGCAACATAAAGCACAGACGCAGTGTGGCGTTAATTACTGCAATGTCCTTTGGACAGCAGTTCAGTATCCATAAGGATCTACAGTAGGTCTTCAGTCTTTGACTGCACTCATTTGTTTGTCTGAAGTGCGAAATGGCTAAAGCAGGGGTAGGCAACCTCGGTGCTCCAGCTGTGGTGACACTTCAAATCCCATCATGACTCTGGGAGTAACACTAGTGGCTGTCAGAATCTTGCAATACCTTATGGGACTTGTAGTTTCACAAAGGCTGGAATGACAAGATTGCCCACCCCTGAGCTAAAGTAACCTCAATGCCTTAAAACCGAAGAAGTCTTATTGGTGTGGCATTATCAATGCTGAATAAAATACACATGCAGTGGGCACAGACAGCTCTTCAAAACACAGAGATTCTTTTTTTGGCTCAACTGTAGACTATGTTGTCAGCATTTCTTTTATACAAAGTCTTAACTGTTACTAGAACAAAACATATACTTACTTAAGCGCAGTTATGCCACTTCTGTCAGTTGGCGGTATGTTTGTCATACAAAAGAGATGCTCTCATCAATGTGTCCCAACATCTGTAAATGCAGGGAGAGAGATGGCAGGAAACTAAGTATCTTCCATTCGCACATGAATACATTAGCCCTCAAATCAACACCTAAAGCTAAACTCCATGCAGATGTAAAAGACAACATTTAATGCAGCTCTGCTTTCATTCACTCACAATTAAGTTATGTTTAGGTAATTACATAAAATAAGTTTGAGCTTAGCCTCTTGCAGTCCCTATACAGCCGACCTCAGACTGTGGGAGGGAGAAGCAGCACAAGGAGCCAGTCAGTTGTGCTGCAATGCTCATATGCCAACATGGAACATGCTGATATGGGGAGAAAGCAGAGCAAGAGAAATGACTCATCAGCCTTTTACTTTCCCTAGAACTGTCCAGTCACAGGCTTGTGGAGGGACAAGACCTAGAACTGTCATTTGTAGTCAGAGCCCCACTGATACGCACCTGAACACAGAGATGATGAACCTGCCTAACTTGACCTGAGGTGTGTCATGGTCGCTATGCAAATAAGGGGGCATACTCAGGAGTAACAATTTTGCCAGAAGGGGTAAGGGCGGGTGGGGTGTCACGAACGTTAACGACAGGTGAGTAGGGGAAACGGGGGTTTAAATGTGTGTGTCTCCTCCCACAAATAGGGCTCAAACAAGTTAGCCTCAAACTTACCTGTAGCACAAAAAAAAAGGTCTCCTGTCCTGCCAGAGCGGGTTGTGCTGTGTGGCAGAGCTCTGTAAATTTCAAGCCATAAAAAGAGGCTCTGGAAGATAAACCAGCTCCCATATATGGATTTCATTTGTGTATTTAAGCTACATGCAGTTTCACTTGAAACTATGAGGGAAAAAAAGCAACCCTATGGAAATGTTGAATGTTTCACAGTGAACACTGGTTTCTGATATAAAGTAACGGAGCTACATGTCAAGCACTGCGCTGAGAACTTGCTTTGTGAGTGTGATACCATCATTACACAATAGGTGGCACTGTTCTATTCCCTTGTCTACATAAGGTTTCTTTCTGCTTCGGTATTAATGGTGACTTCATCAGCAGGAAGTAACACAAACTTGTTTTTTTCGAACAAAAACACATAATGACAGTTTCCCAGCAGTTGCGATCACAATGGCATTCGATTTACAAACAATCAAGCAGCCTTCAGACTGAAACATGCAAATTTACTCGAGTCTTTTTTATCGGACACAAAACGTCAGAAAGCAAAACAACTGTGGTGGCCAATTAGTCTTTCTAGACGCTTTTAGTATTTCATCCATTGCTGATCAGTTGTGTACTTCCACCTCTTTCAATTGATTTGCACAGTTACCAGGAAAGGCTTGAATCTGGAAGTCAGATGAATACATAAGTGTTCTGTAGAACTGGGTTGAAGTGATAAAGAAACCTGGCCTCAGAGGTCCCAGCTTCTCAAGGACAACCACTATTGTGCTGGGAAACCTTGATTCTATTTGAGGAAATGAGCTAATGCATCTCCAGCATGTTACTACAGAATTCATTATGTTCCTGGTTACTATACACACAGTCCTGTTCCCATTTTAAGGGAAAAGACCACAAATATCTCTCATATTAGGAAACTATAGGGCAGCTCAGGTGAAGATCAGAGCTGCAGAAGGCCACTTATGTCACACAGGAAGGCATAAGCACCAGGATTGGGCAGAACATCCAGTGTAAAAACATACATTTTGGTGTGCACGGCATTTAGAGGCATATGGGTGTAAATTCATTCTATTGGCTAGAATGCACATTTATTGCAGACGTTAGAATTCATGTAAGTGCATACGCATGTGGAAATTAAAGGAGAACTATGGGGTTAGGGCTTTTCCCCATAGTTCTCCTTAGGGTAACGGGAGGACACAAACTAGCGTCCTCCCGTCACCCTAAGCTCAGTATACTGCGAGCTACAGCTCGCGGTATACGTGTTCGCTCACCTCCTGATCTACTGAGCCGACCTGTGACAGTCTCATTGCCACTTGTCGGCTAGAACTATGAGGTGAGTGAAAAGCACCCACCTCAGAGTTCTCCTGTAAACACCACAAATTACATGGACACAATGGCTAAATCAGAACTGCATTCAAAAGGCAACAAAATGCCTCTAAAAAGGAGGCAGCAGGTTATGGCGAGAAGGAATGAAAGCAATCAAAAAGCCTTCACTCTACTTTCTGAGATATGAGATGGAAGGAGACATGTGACTACATTCTGTTTTAGGAAGGCTCTATTGTGCTACTCACTGATTAGAGTGAGGGCTTTCTGATTGCTTTCATCCCTTTCCACCATAACCTGTATGGTTTATACTGTCCCACTGGGTTCCAAGCCCTACTCCACAGAAGCCATGGCATGCGGGCTACTACTCCACAGAAGCCATGGCATGCGGGCTACTACTCCACAGAAGCCATGGCATATGGACTACTACTCCACAGAAGCCATGGCTTCCATACACTGCACTGATGACCGCCAAATAGCCTGAAACAGCTGCCTGTAGTTTGGAATAAATGGCTCTGTAACATTTGGCTATATGTACACTATGGACCAGAGGTTCAGGATGTGCATCAGGCCGGAGAGCAATGATTTTCATGACACTGCCCATTGTCTTGAAATGAGGAACAATCATCTTACTTTTGACATACGTGATGGAATGAGACGTGTGAATACTTCTGTTGTAAGAAGGCGTTACTGTGTTATGCACAAGTACAGAAAAGGAAATGCATATATAGAAAGGTGGAATCCTAATCAATGGAATGAAAAGCGATTTCTTAATAACTGAACAATTATGTCAAATGTTTTCTCTCTGACGTCTATCGGCTTCTGATTATCTGCAATACCGAAGGAAGCACATGTATAGAGAAATCCCTGCCTGAATTTACATTCCTTGTACCTGCCCTGCATGTTCTTTAACCCCTTCATGACTGAGCTTTTTTCCATTTCTGTTCAATAATGACTGACACACTTTTGACATTGTTGCTGTGTGATTCTTCCGCGTCAGTAATATACTTTCCTACTAAGTGCACCCACACATATTATATATTGTTTTTTGGAGGACAGATAGGGCTATATATATATTTATATCACATATGTGTGACTAACGCCTCACTTAGTGTGAATACAAAAAAAACAAAAAACATAGGGAAATGCCGTCATGAGGGGGTTAAATAAAAATTAACACCTCAGCTTCAGATTTGCATTGTATGGGGTTAATTTTTTATAAAAATTATCATAGAAAAAATAAAAAATATATTACATTATATACATACATACAATTTTTTTTACATCATTTTTTTGGTCAATTATATCAGTCATTGTGAATGGATCTCACTCCGACTGCTTGATAATTGAATACATTTGTTTTTTTCATTGTTGGGTTATTAGGCTGCTCCAAACTTAGGAAGTCAGCGACGCTAACATTTCAGGATCAGATCTCACTAACGATCAGAAGCCTGATACAATGTTTCAGCAAAGAAACAGTTTGCTAAATGTTTCTATTGCTGATACATGTAGCAAAAAGCTCATACACAGCGGGATTTCCTAATTCTCCTGTGTACAGCTGTCAAACAGTGACTAATATATATATATATATATATTCACTCTGCTAATTAGTGTATTATTGTCAGTGCTTCCGCTGGGCAGACTTTGCATACTTCCTGTCTCCATGACAACACTTGTAGCGATCGGGTGTCTGATGGTGATAGCAGTGCAGTGTGGTGTGTATATATATATATATATATATACACACATATACATATACATACACACACGCACACTGCACTGCTATCACCATCAGACACCCGATCGTTCCAACGATTGGGTGTCTGTTAAAGCTTAATTCTTTTAATAATGGATGGTAACTACTGATCTCAGCAGTTACCGGCTTTTGAAAGCCCTAAATAGCTGCCCACATACAGTGTACGTGAGCAGTCACTAAGGGGTTAAAACCACCCCACACTGCAAGGGTTAACGGCTTGCTTTTGCCTAGGTAAAAAAGTTATCCTTACCTGATGCTCTGAGCTGGCTTCTTAGACTGGTCCCTGGAATGTCTCTTCCCCTCCTCTGCAGTGGCCTAAGGTCCTGTAAATCATCATGTCTATACACTGGTGTATAGACATGAGGACACTGAGGAAGATTCCAATGCTGCAGCAGAGGAGACAGGCTGGAGGGAGAGCTGTGACAGCTGGCTTGCTTGGAGCTTCCAGTGAGGATAACGTTGTTTGTTTTTTTAGCACCTAGACAGAACCAAGCACTTAACCCTTGTGGTCTGGGGGCAGTCTCACTGCAAGGGTTGAGAAAAGGGTTTCCTGGAGTTGTTTAACATGACACCAGCAAAATCCATGATATAAATGTAGTTTACCAAGTCAAATCCTCAGCAGGCAGCAATAAAAAAACAGCTGCAGTCATATTACTTCATTGCTGCATGTTCATGGACAAAGGAAATGCAGGAGTCAATACTGAACATTTGTCAAATAAAACCATCTTCTACATTAGCAGCATTTCGGCTATCCCCCGTTAGTTAGATTGGGTGCCCGAGTTTTATCCTAAACATCGGGTACACACAATAAGACAGAGCTCACAAGTGAATTTTAGAGACGCCAGGAATTTTTTTTTTCATGATCACTAAAAACACGCGCTTTTTTCCACTCCAGCTCAGTCAAATACTATATACATACATAGCACGATAAACACAGTTTAGCTTGTAGCAGACGCATGTTATCTAAGTTAGGGACGCTGACCTAATTGATTTACTGGCAGAGAAGAAAAGAAAGCTCTTTAACACTATCCTTAGAATACCCTCCCAATCCATCTCAAGTCAGTCAATTATTAATGACATGGGAAATGATCTCCATTTATTATCAAATATTTATACCTGCCCCGCCATTATATAAAAGCCATATACCTTCAGATCAAGCCCCAGTGGTGCAGTCATCTTCAGACAGTGGATCTCTGTGGTTTTAAAATGCAGGTCTATAAAAGATAAAATAGTAGAAAACATTAAGAAGCTGGTCAATATATTAGATATTAGAAAGAGACCACCAAAGCAGAACATTTAGTTAGATCCCAGACAAGGTGCAGTGTTAATGATGTCCATATAACCGCAGTAGATTATTACCCCTTAATAAAAAAAACGAAAACAAAAACATGACTTGCAAATGACGTGGATGTAGTTTATGAAAATTACTAGACCTACATTGAAATTTAAAAACGACGCCCAGAGCAGAACGGTAGCATCGCAATAAAATTCTATTTACATTTCTGATGCTAAAGTAGGGTTTGAAATGGATTTTATTTTATTTTGTTACACTTGTGAATGTCAAGACTGTGTGTTTGAAATCACTTCCAGTTCCCCGTCATCAGACACTTGGTCACATGATCTGTGATGAACAGGATGACCCCCCCCCGCATCAACAGAGACCATGTGGCCAAGTACCTAAACCAGCGATGGCGAACCTATGGCACACGTGCCACAGAGGGCATGCAGAGACCTCTCTGGTGGCACGGGAGCCTAGGCAGCGGTGTCAAAATCGTATCACCTGACGCCAGGCGGGTAGTTTTTTTTCTACATTTAGTCCTGCTTTGGGCAAGCAGGGCTAAATGTAGAACAGGTCTTCTCCCTGCTGTGGTTTTTGGGGTCCAGTTCAGTAGTTCAGGATGGAGAGCAGGGAGCAGAGCGGATAACGTCTGTTCCCTGATCTGCCCCGTGTGAACAGCCTTTCCATCTCGGGTGTCACAGGAGAGCCAGCACAGTGATGTGCTAAAACTCCTGTATTGAAGGTGACAGGTTCAATACAGAGAACCAGTCAACTCCAAATGCTAATCACACAAGGGTTGGTTAGCACCTGTGTGATATCAAAAAAGTTAAGTGGAAAAAAAAAAGATAAAATAAAAATCAATAAAAATGATTTTAAAAAAAGTAAAGAGATAAATAACAATTTAAAAGAAAGTAAAAAAAATTAAAGTGATAAAGTTTGAATATGTGCGTTTTCCTATTTTGTCTAAGGCAGTGATACTGAAAGTTTTTTTAAACTTTCAAACCAAAAACACAATAGCAAACTTATTTCCAGTGTTGGCACTTTGAGATGAATACATTGATTTGGCATTGCAGTTTGGGCACGCTGAAATGCTGCCAGCACAGATACCAACCTTCAGCTCCATTTTTTTCCCAGGAAACATTTTTACGCCTTTCAACTACTTTATGTAAACAAGCAAGCAAATCTATTAACAGAACTCTATGTTAACATTTGATACAAGGTCCACTTGGATTAGTTATCACAGTTTTGCAACTGTTAAGGCATATTCAGAACTGGAACAGCAGAAATTAAAGGTTAGAATTGAGAAACGTGTTCTTTAACAGCAAGGAAACTGGGGACCTAGAGAGGCCCAAAATAAAAGGTCAAAAGAGTTCACACCTAGGCAACAGCGTTTTGGCGGCAAGATTTTAGCCATTTTTGTGCACGATTATGCGTGTCCCTGGGGCCTCAAGCCCAACTCCAATAAATATGCATTTATTTTTCTTTTGGTTACAATGATGAAGAGTAAAAACACTTGTGAGGTTTTCTTTGCCATCTGTGTCCCTGTCGGGGAGCTTTTACCTCACTTCTAGTCCTGGCGACGAAACGAGAAGACAGATCTCAACAAAGAATGCAGACAGCAATAAAACCTGACAGAGGTTCTCATTCCATTCACTCTGCTAATTAGTGTATTATTGTCAGTGCTTCCACTGGGCAGACTTTGCATACTTCCTGTCTCCATGACAACACTTGAAGTGAGGCAAGTTTTCCCAATTAAAGGTTACAGAAACAGCAAACAAACATCTGCTGCAGGGACTCTAATCCTTATCTACTTAGTCCAAAATGAAAAGCTACTGCAGTGCTGGCTGCGATCTTCTGGGTGTTGGTACGGTTCCCCTCTGCTCTGAAAACACAGGGGGTCGCTTGCTCAGAACAGCGGCCACTCAGAGAATACCTCATGTTTTTATCAAGGAATACATCTCAAAGATGCTTTTGAGCAAAACTCAATCAATCATGGAGCTACAGAAGCTGTCTCTCCAGAAATGAAGGTAGATGTAACTCTATAGAGGTCTCTGGGGCTGTAATGTGCAGGTGCAGCAAGGACAGAGAGGACTTGTGACCCTTGACATAAACAATCCCCGGAAGACAGTCATAGATAGGATTCAGGTAAGTATCCATCGGTGGAGGGGAAGTTAGTTTAGTTCTGAGCACATTGGCAAAAAAGGGTAATGAGCCATTTTTAATTTTTTTTTTATTGTTTATCCGATTAACCGATTAATCGAACTTAATAATCGGCTAACTAATCGATTTTGAAAATAATCGTTAGCTGCAGCTCTAGTGCCTTGCTATAATGTGCACCTTTCCTTTAAAGCTGATTTACTGAAAGTGGAACTTTACTTTGCTAACAGGTAGGCTTTTTATTGCAAGAGTCATACTAGGAGGGGGATTTATCAAAACTGGGACAGAATCTGGAGCAGTTTCCTTTGGCAACCAATCAGCTTCTCTCTTCAGTTGTTTGTTCAGTTAAGATTTGAAAATGAAAGAGAAGCTGATTGGTTGCCATGGACAGCTGCTCCAGTTTTGATAAATTCCCTTCCATGTATCTTCTGCAATAAATGTATCCAACGCCTGCTAACATGCATACTGCAGAGTACAATCTCAGCATGCCTTGGTGCCGAGATGAATTAACTCTGGTGCGTGTGTGAGGGAGTTATGTTATTCTGTGCCCATCAATTAGGATGGCCAATGATGTTGAACGTGGAATAAGACCGCTGCAGAATTTAGGCTTGGTTCACACCTAGGCAACACCGTTTTTCATGTTTCAATGCGCATGGTTTATGCGTATAAATCAAGTCGTGCATTTTTGTGAGTAGATTCTAGCTCATTGATGTTAATGGGCAGACGTGCGTTCAACACGTGCAAAAACACAGCAAACGCACGTTGTCAAGCGTTTCCTATTGAGTCTATGGGGCCAAAACGAGCTGTAATATGCCAAAAAAAAAGCTCATGTACTTGTTCCAGCGACAGCCATTTTGCTTATTGTGACAAATACTCAGATGTGAACAGGGCCATAGAAATGAATGGGATTTTTGTTTGGGGGGGGGGGAGAACATATTTTTGCAGCGGTTTTTAGGGCTACAAAACGCTCAGTGTGAACCAGGCCTCAGTTCCACTTCTAGAATATGTAAATGATGTTTATATTCATAGCCTGGCTACAGGTTCTCTTTAAGCAGTATGAAGTGCATGTTATCACACAGGAGGATATCATAAACATTGAGAGGACACTAAAGATGCCTACATCAGCCGGATCCTACACTTAGGCTGAATGTCAGGGGGGGGGGTCCGGACAGGGAAAGCTCCGGCATTTCCTTTTAGTCTTGAAGCTCGCCTCTTGCTTCCTGGCTAACACATGTTCTTTTTGGCCAGTGAGGCTGTCCGTCATAGTGACTGTGTCTAAAGTAATGTGCGAGAGCAAAGCACAGCTGCATGCTCCAACATAACCCGGGTGTATGGGAGCTTTGACTGTCACAATGTCCTGACATTAAGCTGTGACGGAAGGGTTTAGGGGGGCACTGCATGTGTGTCTAGTTTTGCACTACATTATGAATCCCTTTCAAGACACTGCAGGATTCAGATAACATGCCGTTTCATCCTAATGCTGAACTGCTGCACATACAAGTGATCTTTTCCATTTAAGCAACCAGCCTATGTAAAATGAACAGACCCGCACGCTACCATTACATCTGTCTCTGTGAGCTTTTACTGAATAAAGTCCCAAAACAATTGTGGTGTGTCATTAAAACTGGGCTAGACAAATCCCAGGAGCCGGGTAGCCAATGCTCCCTAAAAGTCCCATGGGGCTCCTAAATTGTGAGTTCAATAAAGCTGGCTCCTAAATAAAATCCCTGCTGGCTCCTGGAACTGGATCGACTAGCTTCTGAATTCCATATTAAATTTGCCCATCCCTGGATTAAAATAATTCCATGATTAGCAACTGTGGACAAGTCTAGCAATCTGCACATTCTCTCAGTCTACTTGGCTAGCCTCCAAGTGGCTTCCATGACAAGCCAGAAGCACCACATTCCTTCTCTGTGCATCAAATAACTCAGGACTTAATTGAGCATGAAACTGGGGAAAACTAAAATCTGTAAAGTATCTACTAACATGACTCATGGTTTTGCCACATGGTCAATGTGACGTGTAAAAAATCTCAATATGGTTCCTTGCTGACGTGTACATTATTTTACATTAGTTGCACACAACACTGGATGGAAAACAAGCTCTGGGCCAAACCCTGCTCCTGCACATCATATGGATATTCCTTATACAAGACATACTATATTGCATGGACTTCAGCTCAAAGTTATTTCCACAGATAATGCTTCCAGCTGCTTTAGTACGTGTCTAAATATAGAGATTCAAAAAAACGATTAAATTAAAGCAGATGTCGGGGTTTTTAGTAAGCAGAGAAATGCTGCCAGTTCAGCCCTGACCATTGTCACGTAAAAGCTCTACTTTTATAGTGAAACAGGGTTTTTGATTCCCAAAAATGAATGAGGACTGGTTCACACTATCCTACCCGCTAGAACAGAGTGGAGTGGGCTACTGTGGTTTAACAGGTACAGCAGGGAAGGGGGGCTCTATTTTAGCGCATTACACTAATTACTTTAGGCTTTATTTGGAGAGCACAAAGTATACACTCAGTTCAGGTCCCCACATAGAAGCAAAGTGATTAAAAGAAACAAAATCCAAATGAATGAAAGGGGTGGGTCAGGGACAGTCAGGCTGGGGAAGAAAAGGCAAGTTGATGCTGAATGTCCTCCACCACTGATGTACCCTGCCCATGGAATAGCGCTGGGTGTGCGAGTGGCTAATCACCAAGCACCACAGCTGTCACACTGGAGCAAGGGGGAGGCAAACTCTCATCCGCGGGAGCCGTACCTGGTACTTTCCCTGGATGTGCAAAGCAGAGGTAGGTCAAAGCTCCTACATTTTACCTAGTAG
The DNA here is from genome assembly GCF_000935625.1 of Nanorana parkeri. Taxonomy (NCBI): domain Eukaryota; kingdom Metazoa; phylum Chordata; class Amphibia; order Anura; family Dicroglossidae; genus Nanorana; species Nanorana parkeri. Next base: position 778,757 of record NW_017307066.1, on the reverse strand, counting down.
AGAGGGGCCACCAGGGCTTAGTAAGTCATACAAAGGAGAATGGCCATACACCTATAGATTATCTGCAGAATTTCTCTGGTCAGATGGAAAAAGTGCAACACATTCCTCCATCTACACTACACTGTGTGGATGGAGGAATCTCCCACTGGGCCAGTCTTCAGTATCTTGCTAGTCGGCCCCGCTGGCTCTCAAAATATCTGAACAATCTGATTGGATGCAGGCATTGTTCAGGTGTTCAGTGGGGCCGACTTGCAAGATACTGAAGCTTGGCGCAGGGGGAGATTCCTCCTTCCACACAGTTTAGCGTAGATGGAGGAATCTGTTGCACTTTTTCCATCTGTGACAAGTCTAGCAATCTGCACATTCTCTCAGTCTACTTGGCTAGCCTCCAAGTGGCTTCCATGACAAGCCAGAAGCACCACATTCCTTCTCTGTGCATCAAATAACTCAGGACTTAATTGAGCATGAAACTGGGGAAAACTAAAATCTGTAAAGTATCTACTAACATGACTCATGGTTTTGCCACATGGTCAATGTGACGTGTAAAAAATCTCAATATGGTTCCTTGCTGACGTGTACATTATTTTACATTAGTTGCACACAACACTGGATGGAAAACAAGCTCTGGGCCAAACCCTGCTCCTGCACATCATATGGATATTCCTTATACAAGACATACTATATTGCATGGACTTCAGCTCAAAGTTATTTCCACAGATAATGCTTCCAGCTGCTTTAGTACGTGTCTAAATATAGAGATTCAAAAAAACGATTAAATTAAAGCAGATGTCGGGGTTTTTAGTAAGCAGAGAAATGCTGCCAGTTCAGCCCTGACCATTGTCACGTAAAAGCTCTACTTTTATAGTGAAACAGGGTTTTTGATTCCCAAAAATGAATGAGGACTGGTTCACACTATCCTACCCGCTAGAACAGAGTGGAGTGGGCTACTGTGGTTTAACAGGTACAGCAGGGAAGGGGGGCTCTATTTTAGCGCATTACACTAATTACTTTAGGCTTTATTTGGAGAGCACAAAGTATACACTCAGTTCAGGTCCCCACATAGAAGCAAAGTGATTAAAAGAAACAAAATCCAAATGAATGAAAGGGGTGGGTCAGGGACAGTCAGGCTGGGGAAGAAAAGGCAAGTTGATGCTGAATGTCCTCCACCACTGATGTACCCTGCCCATGGAATAGCGCTGGGTGTGCGAGTGGCTAATCACCAAGCACCACAGCTGTCACACTGGAGCAAGGGGGAGGCAAACTCTCATCCGCGGGAGCCGTACCTGGTACTTTCCCTGGATGTGCAAAGCAGAGGTAGGTCAAAGCTCCTACATTTTACCTAGTAGAGAGGGGCCACCAGGGCTTAGTAAGTCATACAAAGGAGAATGGCCATACACCTATAGATTATCTGCAGAATTTCTCTGGTCAGATGGAAAAAGTGCAACACATTCCTCCATCTACACTACACTGTGTGGATGGAGGAATCTCCCACTGGGCCAGTCTTCAGTATCTTGCTAGTCGGCCCCGCTGGCTCTCAAAATATCTGAACAATCTGATTGGATGCAGGCATTGTTCAGGTGTTCAGTGGGGCCGACTTGCAAGATACTGAAGCTTGGCGCAGGGGGAGATTCCTCCTTCCACACAGTTTAGCGTAGATGGAGGAATCTGTTGCACTTTTTCCATCTGACCATAGAAAATCTGCAGCTAATCTATAGGTGTGTGGCCAGATTTACACAGTGTAAAATCGCTTTCAGAAGCTTTACTTTTTCACAATCGGAGGATGAAAGCAAATCCCTTTCAACCAATTACTGACAAAGTGAGCACCCACACAAAGATTTGGACACTGCTGCCATTTCCAAGCTGCAACAGTACCTGCACAACAAGGTAATAGATTATGAATGGAGAGAACGAAGGCTTTATCATATACAAAAACTTGTTTGTTGTCACGAACAGGAAGTTGCATTTTCTGCAGTAGGAAGGAAAGTATGGTGGAATGTTATTTATGCTTTCAAAAAGCAGAACAGACTTCTACCTTCTATATTCATGACGGACTTGAATTTTCCCTGCAGTTCTCTTTACAGAACACCGTCAGCAAGATATCTCTAACAGCAACAAACTAAGTGCAGAGGGAATCTAGCTCACAAAGTCCACATACGCCAATAAATGCATACACCTGTAATCAGGCCTCACAGTTTATTTATCCTTTCTATGGATTTACTTCAGAATGATCAAGTGGTAAATGTGGTTTATTCTAGTAAACACGCAGTTCAGTTTTCAAGTACTATTATCACACATCAGTGATCCAAAAGAAGTCCCAGGTTTGAACGGTCTAGTGTTCTGTACCCAAACCACTATATATAGCATTGCTAGCATCACACCATTGGAAGGTCATCTCTCCACCCCGGAGAAGAAGGTGGTCATGTCCAAAAGGAACATTTTATATCCATTTTAGGGTCCCGAGGACATCGGTTACAATGCAGTCTATAAAAACAAGACACACATACACCAATATACGTTTCACAAGCTTATCACATATTTGAAGCTGCCAATATGGGGATGTCTTTCCTTCTAAATGTCTCACTACATGGCTTCTAGAACAGATATGTACGAGGTAACAATCCAATCAGTTTTGGAGGAATCTACCGGCATCTTCCTTAACCTCCAAGTGAATCCCACCCCGTGGACCACCAAGGTGGACAGGATCCCAACTTAACCAAACCTTTAGTGAGAGGTATATATATATATTCCACCAACCACTCCCCCCCAGGTCTCCTGTCACAGTGGTAGTCTACAAGAACTGATAACATGAGACCACAAAATGAAAGCTGAAGACAAATAAAACACATAAATACAATGATGTATGTACTGAAAAAGAATTATTATTTTTTTTATAGGCAACTTGTAAACATATAAAAAGATTTTAGCCGATTATAAACTGAACAGCAGCCATGTCTGTCCCACATTTGCCGAGTAGGAACATGAGAGGAGGAGAGCGCAGAAAGAAAACCTCATCAGTCTGTTGCTGTTCCTCTACTCTACTCACAATTAGGTTACCTTCCTGCATCCCAATCTGCAGCAACAGACTGATGACACCTTCTCTCTGCTTTCTCCTAAAGTTAACATGCCCCCGTTAGCACAAATTCAGCTTCACCTGCAAAAAGAAAGGTTACCAGAGTGGCAGAGCCATATGCTAGGTCTGTGTAAATCTCGGGCCTGGATGAACAAAAAACATAATTTAGTTCACACCAGAGCTTCCCCGAAGCACACTGTAAAATGCACACACTTGGAAAAACATCATACAGGAGTCAGTACACTTCGATTCCATTCATTATGAATAGCAGCACATTGCATCACCAGAAGGCACCTGCATTGTAAAAGCACAAGGCTGTGGTGTGCTGAAAAAAAAAAGTTTAGCATGCCATAAATTCTGTGTATTGAGGTGCATTGAGGTGCATTCAAACCCATTCATTCTGAGCCCCAAAGCAGGCGAAAAGCAATGAACACTTGTAAAGTACATCACTGTGCTTTATAATGGATATTAATGATACGCAATTACAGACTAATGATTTCAGGGCAGTTTCTCACAAGGGCTAAATACACACACGTCACCAGAGCTGAATACACGTCACCAGAGCTGCGTGCTGATCTCTCCCGGACGGCATGCAGATCTCTGCTGATCGAGTGGGTGCCGGTCTGAAATGCTGTGTTGAACGGGCAGCGGCTACGTGGCTGTACAAGTGTGGAGCTGTCCTTGGCTGTGCCTGCGCCAGGAAGAAGGAGCAAGAGCTATAGAACTGGACAGGCACTGCCATGGACAGCTACTGCCAGGTCACCAGCAGGCTGCCTGAGTTTCCCACAAGCTACTACGGTTTAAAAATGTAAAGGGTCAGTATCGGTCTTAAGAAATCAGAACATTTGCCAGCTATAGGGACATCCCTAATTGTATTATTTGTATTCTGTGATTCTCAATATTCGAATATAAGCTCTCATTAAAGTTTTTTGTAAACGCCAACAATTTCTCTTATTTGCTCCCTTTTGGTCTGCTAAACAAACCACTGAGGGTGGTATACCTAAAGATCATGTCAGAAATACAGAGCCGTCACCTGCATAGTTCCTGTTTTATCTCAAGGAGTCCTCCCATTTCTTATCTTGCACCACAGAACAATTTGCCCCTATGCTGTGGAGATAAGGCGAGTGGGAGGGATTCGGTAGTTTATTAAACCACAACTACGGGTATAGGTTTCTGAATATGGGGGATCATTCTTTTTCTATCTGATGATCTTGGGGGACTTTTTCTAAACCTCACTAACAATGTAACTGAGCAAGGCTGACCACATTTTTCTCAACTTCATTCCACCTAAAAAAATAAAAAATAAATATGTGTTGTCAACAAGAGAAAATTAAGAGTGGAGTGCATTTCAGAAAGATCAACGCCTAGATTTCTGTACTTGCAGGATCTTTAAAGGAACACTGCAATATAGGCATGCAATTTTATTTTTGCTCCGACATACATGTCAAATTTATTGAGCAAAAAGAAGAAAAAAAATCTGGATGATCTCCGCCCACATACTTGCCTCATGCATTCACCAATCCTTTGAAAGGAGTCCCATTAGTCACCACAGCGGACAAACTGGTAGTGCTCTATGGAATACAAGTGAGGTGACGTCACTTCTCTTGTAGTCCATTAATTCTTCCACTCATCCATGTTACTGAATATCCGTACCAATGTACGGACATGGATGGGAGGGAGAGTCTGCAGGGCAGACACTGAACCCACAATCCACTAATTGTGGTTGCGATGCAAACAATAATAAAATATTAATTTTATTTCTAAAAAGGTGGAATTTCCCTTTAAGCATCACCTAAATCAGCCATTTGTTTTGTTGAGAACAGCAATTATTTTAGAAGAAAATAAACACATTAACTGTATGAAAACCCTAGAACCTGCTTGCGATAAAGAAGATAACAATTGGCGATACATTTCTACAAGCTTAGGTACAAACATTTGTATTTTAAAAGTTACATATTGTATCTTAAAACCGAATGAAAGTACAAGTAAAAACAATAGCATGACACAAGGACAGGAAAGCCTTTTTGTTTAATTAGTTTATCAGCATAGATTTCAAGTCCTCTACAAGAGCAACTGACTATATATTTCACGCCAAGTCTGCAACACCCTTTTTGTGTTAGTCACATTAAGTAACAGCCAAGAAAAATTAATTATATTTATGTATGACAACTTGGAATATTTACCTACAGATGTACTTGATGTGGCATAACAGAGACTTAAAAACAACCCTGTGTTCAAACAAAAAAAAACTCTTACCCCTCAGTGTATGCCTTAAAAGGCCAGGCCACCCAGAAGTAATATTGTGGGTTTAGCTGGAACTGGCCACAGACTTCTTAAATGTCTTGATACCCCAACAGTAAGACATGTCTGCATTGTCATTTAAAGACACTGAAGGAAGGAACAGCAATACATACTAAAAATAGCCATAAACAGGTTAAACTGCAGCGGATTGCTGTGAATTGGCTGAAATATAATTCATTGGTGGCCCTGTCGGCCCCACCCGGATCAACAGACTTCAACTGCAAAGCTAAAGTTAAAACGAACCAAGAGATAAATTGTAAGCTGACCAATGACTGCAGCCAAACAGCTGCAGTCACGATCAATTACAATACCTGGCAGCGGCATATACCTCCATCCATCCATGCTGTTTAGCATGGATGGGGGAATCTAGCCGTCTTTCATCACTCGCAGCCCAGGGGAGAAAAAAAATGCATATGGCTAACTTAAAGATATTATTGGGACTGGAGAAGCCAAGCAACAGGACAGATGACAGCATGTAAAGCAACACAATGATGAAGAAGATGTAGTTTTAAGAACATTAATTTAAATAGCAAGATATCTTTTGGCCTCAGGAGTAATATCGCCCTCTTGCAACAACTCACCATCCTGTCAGTAATTTAACCCCCAGCAGTAATTCATAGGCCAAAAGCAATCCAGCACCACCACCCCCAGTAGCAATCCTCCTCTCTGCCTCAGCAGTAGGTTACAGCCTCCAGTTATCGCCCCAGGCACATCAGTCTATGGAGTCCACAACACAGTGGATTCAAGAGGTCTGGTAGACACAGTGCAGGTCTCCAGAACAGGTAGTGAAGCTACAGAAGCTGATGATGATTCTATGGAAATAGGGGTCCCAAGATTTAAAATACAGGTATCTGTTCCCTCTGAGGAGATCAGTGAATCGCTTTGCAAAATAGTAAGGGACATGTAGTGAGGTCACCCAATGCAGCAGGAATGTCCTCTGGGCATTTTCTAAAAAACACCTTGCACAAATAGTGGTAAGCACACCCAAAAAAAAGCAAAGGCCAGCGCAGTCACAAACCTGTGCAATAGTTGCTGGTGATAAAGTCATTGAACAGGAACTGACAATAGATCAACCTCGAGACATAGTGGTTGATTTACTAACCTTATAAACACGCCACGACCAAGTATACACCTCTGTAGTGTGTTCCCTCCCAGCATGATCTATGGGTGGAATCTAGACACCTTTGTAGTGTGTACACACCCAGCAGGTGTGCTGTGCAAAGCCCTGCATGAATTCCAAGGTGATGTTGTGTAAATTAGCTCTTCGTTATGTTGCTTGCGTTGATGAATGCAGGAATGTAAATGCATGAGCTAACCATTTCTGTCTAAACTGTGAAGCAGCATTATATATGCAGCATGTGCATGATTTTTCCATATATGGCATTAGTGGAAATATGCTTTTAGAGACTTGCATGCCGCTATTAGATCGGCGTGTAGCCTATGGCGCATGCTACATGACACGCACGTACGTAAATACATAAAAACGCGCCCTAACGGCGTGAAAATGTGACACGTTGCTCGTGTTTGGTTGATAAATACGTTTTGCTGTGTACAAATGCACACGCACCTAGTGCATGCGTGTGTTTAGGTTAGTAAATCACCCCCAAAATGTCCATCTTCCAGCACTCATCATGGTACCTTTTAGCCAAGTCTGATGGTTCCCTAGGTAACCTTGACGTTCTAAAAACACCTATGGGCTATAATTTGTATTCTAAACCATTCCATCACACACTTCTATATTGGCAGTCATCTTTCCCTCTTTCATCGCTTTTCCTACATCATTCCTTTCACTTCCCCTACTTTAGTGTGTCCCTTTCTATTTTTTTTGCAGTGCATTTTAAACTCATAGTTTGCTCAATTCTATTTTTGTCTCCTTTCTACATACTGGCCAGGCATCAGTCTCTCATTTTCTATCTCTTCTCTCTTCCCTCCCTTTCTTGCTCTCTCAGTATTAAAAAGGAGAACTATGAGGTGAGTGCTTTTCACTCACCTCATAGTTCTAGCCGACCTGTGACAATGAGACTGTCACAGGTCGGCTCAGTAGATCGGGAAGTGAGCGAACACATACCGGCGTTTGCTCACCTGTCGATCCTATCACGGCTCTATGCTGTGACAGGGGAGGGGCTGGATTCCCCCCTCCCCGCTCCGATCCTCCAGCGCTGACTGGCGGAACGGACGGGGGAGGCGGCGGCTATAGCTGGCTCTGCCTCCAAATAGGCAGAGCCAGCTGTCACTCACGCAGCTGGGCGGATCCAGACATAATTGTCGGGATTCGCTTCAGCGTCTCAGTATACCGCGAGCTGTAGCTCGCGGTATACTGCGGCGTCTCAGTATACCGCGAGCTGTAGCTCACGGTATACTGAGCTTAGGGTTACGGGAGGACGCTAGTTCGTGTCCTCCCGTTACCCTAAGGAGAACTATGGAGAAAATCCCTAACCCCATTGCTCTCCTTTAATAATTGGACATAGTAACACATACTATGTTCAGTTATGAATGAATGGGAAGTGATCTACATCACTTCCTGTTCATTCATGATTGTGGACATAGTATCTCACACTATATCCACAACGTATAAATGGACAGCAGCACTCAGTATACTGTAGAGGCTTCCTGTTCATTCAGTGCTTGGGTGGCAGAATAAAAGATTTAGGACTCTGTGTCCTCGATCTCTTTTTCCATTTTAAAAGGGCAATATCAGGGGTCTGTTTAGACCCCTGATATTTCCTCAGAGCCTGTGACAGCAAAGTAACAAAAAGAATAAGAAATAAAAATAAAATTTAAAAATCTTAGGAGGTTGGAAAAAAACAAAAACGTAATTTTCGGCCCGACATTTTTTATTTTCGGTTTCAGTCTCAAAATTCCATTTTGGTGCATCCCTAATGTGAATAAATTTAAAAAAAAAGGCAAGCTCCACATAACAGGTTGACATGCCTGCTGTACCATATTTTGATGACATTTGTAGATCCTCTCTCTAGGGGATGAATATATTGTCAGCATTCCAGTTGGAGGATTTTACTTTACAGAAAGCCTAGTCTTTACAAATCAGTAAGACCAGATTGGTAGACCTACAGAGGTACAGTAAAGTGCAATCACTGCGAAGCATTACTAAAAAGAAAGCATTGCCTATCCATTTAAATCAACACCATACATACACACAGGTATAAAAAAAATAAACACACCCCTCACCCTCACTTTTAAGCTTATTTACATTAAAAGGCAAATTCTAGGCTCCTCCCTTCCAGCCCCTAGTCAAGCCCCACTTTTTTTTACATATTTCATAAATGTTTAACCTGGCCAACATTAACATTCACACACAGATGTCTTAAAATACTACACATTTCATATAACAGTCAGGGCTTGTTCAGAGCAGCAGCTTCACTCAACCACATGGTTGCCGGTAAAAAGTGTGTGTGTGCCTGGACAGTGTCAATCAGTCCCAATGCATATGGTGTGAATGGGCCCTAAGGCCTTGTTCACACCAAATGCAGAGCAGATCCGGTCAGGTTTCTGCACACGCACGCTAGTCTTTTAGATGCGTTTTGACGCGTTTTTGGCTAAAAAAAAATATATATATTTTTTTTAGTTTAACATGGGCTTTCAGTGCGTTCCAGGCATTTGCATGTGTTTTTGATGCGTTTGCAGATCCAGAGCAGGTAAAATAGGGCCTGCTGCAGTTTTTTCACCTGCTCTGGACCTGCACGCTGCGGTGTGAACTGGAGCAAAAAATACCATTGGAATACATTGGACGCAGTTTTGATCCGGTCTGCAACTGCCCCGCGCTTGGTGTGAACAAGGCCTTAATATATGTAAGGGTTTGGCAGCAGGCACCATTAAATCTTGATTATTATTGTTTTTAAATTTGTCACAAAAAAGGTTCCCTGTAAGAAGAAATTAAAACTTACTGGGTCTACCACATGCCTGGTCCCCCGCTCTGCCATGGAAGTCAGAGGCATGGATGGACAAACAGGTAAACATGATACTCTTTTACAGGGAGCCCATTCTTTTGTATTATTTTATGTGGCAGGGCAGAGTTGCATTAAGGAAACAGTAGATTTCCTGTGGTCACTTTTATGCTAATCACAGTCTCAGTTGTAATATACTAAATCACTCTGAAGAAAATGCAATACCGTCTGACAGCAGATAAAAAAATAAAGAAAAGAAATACCCTGCTAGATTTTAATAGGTGCGAGTTGTTTTGTATATTATCACAAAGTGTCATCTGAAGGATTATATGAGGATAAGGCCGTAGTATAAGCACTGCCAAGCCTGGTTATGAAAGCAAATAGCTCCAAGCACAGCGAAGGCTTCATAGGAGTGACCATGCCAGAAGGTTTAAAACCTGGAACACTCTTGTAGGAAACAATAAGAAACTCATGCAAAGAGTTTAGGGGGGCTCCAAAATGTAGGAAATATCCTCACACTGAGCATATACTCAATCTTACATATATAAAGCTGAACCTTTCCCTGACAATTTTGCGAATTTGCAGTTTACAAATGAGATTTCCCAGCAATGCTCTGCTGGTGTATTCTTCACAGGATGCATCTCTTACGTATGGGCTACATAACTAATAGCCAAGAGGAACTGAAAGTAGAAAAAAAAAACCCCAATAAATTGTAAGTACAAGAAAAATAGGATTGTTTAACGAATGAAAGTAAGATGATTTCATATCAGTCTCCCTCTCTCAATAGATGTGTGCGGTTTTTTTGGCAGGTGAAAGAAATGGGGGATCCCCAAGAGCAGGGAAAACACCCTTTTGTTTGTTCATTTGCTCAATGTTCAAGCATTTTGAATTTGCCTTTGATTGAGATCCTGCTACATTCAGCTCTATAAAGCTTCAAATTTGTATTGATGGTTTGTCCACTTCAAAATTATCTTTTTCCAACAATTCAGCTCCATATTTAAGATAAAGTTTTAATAAAGGAATCAAGATTTGGATACCGTGGTGTTGAATTTATTTCATATATACATCTTTTGTGAAGTACAAACTTTCCAAAATGTTTTTTTTTTTAATATACCAATTTTCAGATGTCATTATAGTGATCATTACCATCTGAGGATTATTTTGCAGCGATTGCCATCTTGTTTGATCCAATGTGTGTGTCCTATATGCTGGTTTTCATATGAATTTACCATTTCCTTCAGTTCTTGCATTGATCATCTATGTAGGATACACAGAGTAGCTTTTCAGATCATGTGAAATGTGATCCTGCTTTTAAATATGTTTTGTTAATACATTTTGCTTTTTTTATAAATATTAGTTTGTGTTTTATATTTTTCCCAGGGAGTGTATCCCTTTGAGGGATATTGTTTCTTGTGTGCGTTTTCTTAACAGCACATCTGAAGCTGTACCACACAAAATTCCCACATGTCAATAGCCTGCATTTACCTTAATGTGGTAAACACAGGGAATAATGAACATGAAATGTGGCTCACAGCACTCGACATCTCACTTAACACAAGTATAGAGGTCCTTCATATCGTCAGTCATCTATACAACTGGTTCTTTTTCCATGTTTACACCACTTTTCAAGCACCAGGCAGATCTCATATCTCCACCCCAACACTGAGAAAAGTAACATGATCTAATGAAAATTACGTATGTAAAAGCACTTATGGGAGATTTCACTTTGGTCCACAACAGCAGTCCTAGCCATGGGTCTACCTATTTAGTTTAGTCAATATTCCTATTTACACACCTCTAAGACGCTGCAGACAGGGCACTTGCCCATCTCATATTTAAAGCTTCCTGTATTACTTATGTACTCATTGGGCTCTCGGTGGCATAAAACCACTGCTCATTCACTGTCAAAGGAACTGAAATGAGTGAAGAATCAGTGGACACGGGACCGCAAATCTGATACAGAGAGCTGGTGTGCACTTCCTGGCAATGCAGTGAGGTTCTATTGTGTGGACCACAAGGCTGGCCAAACTAACGCAAATGCTTTAGTAAATACAAGTTTCAATTATGTCTTCGAGTGTACACATGCCTTGAGTTCCACTTAACATACTGTGTACACACAACGATACCAAAAGAAACAGATGTTGTATTAATCCTGTGAAGGACGGGGTTATGAATCAACCATCTACCTTTTATTCAAGTGCCTTTTCATTTTAAAAAGTACTAACCACAAATCAAATACTGATAATGAAAGAGCTCTTATTTTAAACAGGCCATTTTCTTCGACCAATTAAAAATGAATGATGTGATCCAGAGAAAAGTACAACATATTTTTTTTTTCTAAAGACCAACCTTGAAAGATTGTTTAGATGCCTACAGACTGCTATACACTGATCTGAACCTACATTCTTGTGAAAGATCTCTCATATGGAAGTGTTTTTGGTGGTCAAATCAAACCTGCACATCCAGCCATATCACCGTCTCACTCTCTCTGGTACATTCCCTTAGGCTTGCATGGTGTACTGCTGACAACCCAGACTGGGACCCAGGATTACAGCCTAGGAGTCTGCAATGGCAACTCCCATAAATGCATCTTCAATCTAATCTTTTAGATTGTAAGCACTCACGGGCAAGGCCCTCCATACCTTACTATCTTGATTTGTATTGCAAATGTAATGCCTCCCTTAGAATGTAAAGCGCTGTGCAAACCGTTGGAGTTATACAAATCCTAAATAAGAATAATAATGTGCTCATGCACAGGGGCGTACTCAGAAGCAATTCTAGACACATTTGCATACAACATAAAATACACTGGGGGAATTGATCAAACCTGGAGCAGATTTGCATTGCAGCCAATCAGCCTCTCTCTTTCATTTTCAAACCTTACCTGAGCAAACTGGAGAGAGATGCTGATTGGTTGCCACAGGCAACTGCTCCAGATTCTGATTGCTCCAATTTAGATAAATACCCCCCACTGTATCCACATGCGCACTGGGGCTACGTTTTGGAATGTAGACGTTTCGGTACTGTTACACACCCGGGTAGAGCGTTTGCTGTTTATCCATTCCTATTGACAGAACCAAAGCAGCTGCGGGTCCAAGGCATTAGAAAAAACAGGCGTATTTGAAAATGTATGCAAATACGGTACTAGGCCTGTATTTGCTCTTGAATACCCCCCGTGTACGGACTTCTCTTGCTTCTGTTTCTTTCTGAAATAGAAGTGAGGGAAGCCAGTCCAACGTCTTAAATTTCAGATAACGTTTTTAGGAGTTGAAACAAATTCCTTATAATTGCTGTTACTATACGAAGCCCCTCTCCTAGAAGTGTTTACTATAAAGTCAGACATGCATTACTCTTCAAAGGAAAAAAGAAAAACCCTTGGTTTAGAACTAGCCTTCTCTTTTGATGATTTCATATAACTCTGCTTGTTAACTTGATAGGAACATGGGTAGAAGTTAAAATTGTCATATATTTATATAATGTGCAGCTAATGCAGTCCATGTAATGTGCTTTATCAGGTCTTTACAGGGAATCTTGCTATGCTTGGTAGAAATGCTGGTACTAGCGTAATACTCCACCCTGGGACATGCAGGGAGTGATACCTCCACAGGTACAAGAGGTGGAGGCTTGCTACTGCACATCAGGAAAGCAGCTAAAGTAGCAATTAATTGTTATGATCCCACCTTCAACTCTTCTGCCTCATAATGCTGGATTCTGAGCCCCACAATGCAGCCAAGTGACTGACACAGATGGTCCAATCCTGGTTCACACAAAGCTCTTGGGCAAAAAAAACACTTGAGGCTGGACAGGAACAGCATCCTCAGATGAGGCAGGCTGACACACGATACCCCGAGACAAGACAAAATTATGAGGACTATAAAATGGGACCAGCTTAAAAGGAGAACTATGAGATGAGTGATTTACACTCCCCTCATAGTTCTAGCCGACCTGTGACAATGAGACTGTCACAGGTCGGCTCAGTAGATCGGGAGGTGAGCGAACACATACCGGGTTCGCTCACCTCTCGATCCTGTCACGGCTCTCTGCCGTGACAGGGGGAGGGGCTGGATTCCCCCCTCCCCGCTCCGATCTGCCAGCGCTGACTGGCGGAACGGACGGGGGAGGGGGCGGGTACAGCTGGCTCTGCCTCTAGATAGGCAGAGCCAGCTGTCACTCACGCAGCTGGGCGGATCCCGTCATCTACGTCGGGATCCGCTCCGGCGTCTCAGTATACCGCGAGCTGTAGCTCGCGGTATACTGAGCTTAGGGTGACGGGAGGACGCGAGTTTGTGTCCTCCCGTTACCCTAAGGAGAACTATGGGGAAAAGCCCTGACCCCATAGTTCTCCTTTAATAAGGGGTATAAAAATGTGCCGAACATCACAGAACCTGGACGCCAGGAGAAATGGTGGCAGCAGAGGACAAAGTGGTAACTGGACCTGTCAAAATAGAGGAAAGCAGTCTAGTATGCCCCCTCCTGCACCACTCAATAAATGAGATAGTTGATGTCTGGCCCTATCACATCTCTGGCTGGAGTTCATACAACAGAGTGCCCTGGGTTTGAGGTTCCTAAGGTTCTGTGGATGTGTGCAGGCATCTGCCAATGACTGCTACACAATCTTGATGCCAGTTTAGCATTTTTGAAAAAGCAAAATGTACGGGTCACATAGAAGTGAGCAATCGCAGCTCCAATATTTCTATCCTTACAGGTGGATCTTTAGGATAAATGGATATACAAATGGTAAAGATGAGAATGCAATTATCCTATGCATGAACCACAAATCTGTCAAAGACTCATACTAGCCAACAATCAGGTCAACAAAAGTTGTTGACATGGTATGACAATACATCTTATATCTGGTATTCAAGCCAATCCTCTGAATCATGCATGTAAGACATACAGACTTGTATAATGATTGCATACACCTAGCATGCTGATCTTGTTCTACATTCTAGTACATATTTATCAGCACTAAATGCCACCCGGGTGCATTAGTCAGCCGATTATACCTCATTACTTGCAGTATAATTGCCCTTTTAATATTCATTAAGAACATACAGTGCTTGTTACAAAAGCTTTAATGAATCTCCACCCCCTCTATTTTTGATACCATTTTAAATGATTATAAAAGTAAGTTACGGTACCCATTATCCTGAAACTAAAATCTAAACATTCACAGGTAAAGCATTGGGTCTATAACCTTATTTAAAGTGATATTAAAGGGTTTCTAAACCCTCAATTTTTTTGCCTATATCTACTGCTAGCAAGCAGTAGATATAGGCAAAAAGTTTTTTTTTTAAAACCCCCGCTTTAACAGCGGTTTACATTTACCCTGTTTTCGCCGCGCATTCCTGCCCGAGAATCCAAAACTGCTCGGGCGGCTGCAAAGCATCTTGGGGCGGGCGCATGCACAAAAAGGGTGGGGAATGAGAGGAATCAGCAGAAAGCAGCCCACAGGCCTCGCAAAGTAACGTGGGCGGTGCATTCCTGGGTTCCATGATACCCCGCTTACACCTCCCCACTGCCTCAGGAACAGGACTCTGTCACAGGCAGGGAGGGACCCCAGCAGTACTCACGACCCCCGCGTCTGAAACACCACAGGAGAGCTGCACATGTCTGGTTTGCAGACAGCCACGCTGAGGAAACGTTCCGCCCGTCCGAACTAGGCCAGGCACCAGAGCTCACCACAGGAAGGGACAGCAGCCAAATAGGGTGTCTGCTCTCAACGAAATCGGCTCCGGAACGAAAATGCAGCCACAATGCGACCCGCGGACGAATTTACCTCAAACATCCCCAGACACCCTCACACAGCCCACGCATGTAGGAGGTAACGCCACAGAGGGCCCAGCAGACGGCCGACACCGACTGACAACCCACACAGCACCCATGAGGTATGGGGAAGGGGAGAGAGAGACAGACAGGGGCCCAGTGTAATACTAAGCTGTGGCCCCCAGCCACAGGACCCGGACCCTCACAGCACGTCGCCCACACGAGGGATTGGTCAGTCAGAGAGCCATCCAGCAGGTAGGGTCCACATATACACCATACCACGCGAACTTCCCCATTATCACTGGCCCACTCCAGCAGCACAAAGGGGAAGCCTCACCTCAGGACGCACAGGAAATGGCGGGAAAACGCCCCCGAACGTGGTCGCGGCGCTGCCAGCCTGTATGGGCCGCTGGGACTGTCAGGCCAAGACCTCCAGTCATATGCACTCCAACGGGCTAAAAAGCCCACAAGCGTTGAGATATCACGGTCGCAGCCTAACCACCGTAGCGGGACTGCATGCGCTCGTTGGTAGCACAGGGGAGGCTCCAAGGATCTATAATCATCCAGCATGTCGCCCTGGCGGCGCTTGCTGGAAGAAATAGCAAAGAAAAAGAAAACATTTCCAGAAAGAACATTTAGCTCCTTACTCCTGACGCTAGGCAAAAAACAGTACAGGATCTACGATCTGTTGATCTGTTGATCTGTGTCCTTCAATGAACGGAAGAGAAAAATATATTTAAGGCAGAGACAAACTTCCACTAAATTATTTTAATTTTAACATCACAACCACACCATTGACTAGAAACTGAAATCAGCTTCAACGAGATTATACTTATATTTCTCTCCCAAGATTGGAAAAGAGACCGTTCATACTGCAATTAGAATCATCTAAATTCAAATCTGAGGCCGGTATGTGTTCACTCACTTCCCGATCTACTGAGCCGACCTGCGACAGTCTCATTGTCACAGGTCGGCTACAACTATGAGGTGAGTGAAAAGCACTAACCTCATAGTTCTCCTTTAAAGATAAATAAAAATGTATACTTTACCAAAAAGTGCTAAATCTTTTGTCTGAGAGATGTCAGCTTTGTGTCAGTTCCCCTGGTCAGCCCGTCAATCAGCTCGAGTGTATGTCGAGAGGTGTCTAAACTCTCTAGTATACTCTTCTCCTAACTTTTTATCACCCAAAATGTGGGCGTGGTTTGCTTATCTTTAATTATGATGCCAGAGGGGCGTAACTTTTCTAACACTATCCCTGTAAAGACAGGAAGAGGGCAATATTGGATTAGAATTGATTGTGGACTTTTCTTTTAAAATTCCAACATTATCCCTTATGATTGAAGCAATTTGCTGACACATTGGTTAACTTAAAATCCTTCACTGATACAACATTATCCCACACCTGCTCCTCCTTACTTCTTCTCCCGGCGTCCCTGTGCCTATCGTGGATTTGGGCGAGCAGTGAGCGTGAGGAGCGTGGATGCGGGCGGGTCTGGCAGCGGCGAGCGTGAGGTGGGGAGGAGGTGTGGCGTGCAGCGTGTCTGGAGCCGTGAACGGGGCCAAGCAATCGGAAGCCGATTAATCGATGATTTAAAAAGTTGACGACTAATTATTTGTACATAAAACATAAAACACATCAAACTGATAATATATGCTATAAAAAAAATAAGACACTGTCTTATTTTCGGGGAAACACTGTAGTACAAATTCTTTCAAATATTAATTGTATCTAAGGCAACTTTTATAACGCGCTCATTACTCAGTCATAAAAAAAAAAAAATGTCATCAAAGACTTTGTTGTCCATTGTTAGGCAATATGTGTCATTCTAACATCGTCTAGCTCAAGGCCAGTCCTTATCTTGTTGATGATACCATAATTTACTAGCTTGGAAACATGGCTCCATGGCTTTTTTGTATCTTGTTGATGATACTTCTCACGATTTACAAGCTGGGAATGTGTGGGATAAGGTTACAAGAAACTTTGCTGAAAAAGCTTTGGTCCAAAACTCATAAACTTAGAGAATTATGAGGTGAGTGCTTTTCACTCACCTCATAATCTGAGCTGACCTGTGACAATGAAACTGTCCCAGGTC
The DNA here is from genome assembly GCF_000935625.1 of Nanorana parkeri. Lineage (NCBI taxonomy): Eukaryota > Metazoa > Chordata > Amphibia > Anura > Dicroglossidae > Nanorana > Nanorana parkeri. The sequence goes on along the minus strand of NW_017307066.1, from coordinate 761,625 downwards.
GGCTCAGTAGATGGGGAAGTAAGCGAACACATACCGGCGCTCGCTCACATCTCGATCTATCCGTGCAGAGAGCCATGACGGTCACTTAAGGCTCCCTGCAGGGATCCCCCCCC
>NW_017307066.1:749834-761159 GCF_000935625.1 Nanorana parkeri | reverse complement strand
CCCCCCTCCCCTATCCTCCAGCGCTGACTGGCAGAACGGACGGGGGAGGGTACAGCTGGCTCTGCCTCTAGATAGGCAGAGCAAGCTGTCACGCAGCTGGGCAGATCCAGACATAATTGTCGGGATCCGCTTCAGCGTCTCAGTATACCGCGAGCTGTAGCTCGCCGTATACTGAGCTTAGGGTGGCGGGAGGACGCTAGTTTGTGTCCTCCCGTTACCCTAAGGAGAACTATGGGAAAAAGCCCTAACCGCATAGTTCTCCTTTAAGCAATTGACTAGCCATATACATCTGACTAGACCATTTGGTCCTAGTAGCCTCGAGATTTGAATTTAGATTTGAATTTAGATGATTCTAATTGCAGTATGAACGGTCTCTTTTCCAATCTTGGGAGAGAAATATAAGTATAATCTCGTTGAAGCTGATTTCAGTTTCTAGTCAATGGTGTGGTTGTGATGTTAAAATTAAAATAATTTAGTGGAAGTTTGTCTCTGCCTTAAACTGTCTCTGCCCCGGTCACTCACGCAGCTGGGTGGAGCTCGCAGTACACTAAGCTTTGGGTGACGGGAGGACGCTAGTTTGTGTCCTCCCGTTACCCTAAGGAGAACTATGGGGAAAAGCCCTAACCGCATAGTTCTCCTTTAAGTTCCACTTAGATCTGTTAGACAGTACAAAATATCTTTCAGGATGCCATCTTATAATGTGTAGATCATGTATAGGCCTTTTTATTCAATTATTTTAGCCTTAATAGTTCTGACAAACTACAAAAAAAAAGTGTATTAATGAGAACATTAACCAAAATGCTCCCTTCATAGTAAATCTCCTCTGCCCACAAAGAGAAAGTCCCAGGATGGTGAGATCAGCAATTCTGCTCATTTTTGATGCGTTGTGTTACATTTGCATGCATTTTTATGCATCCGCTGCATTTTTCATGTGCATTGATGCGTGGAATGTGGCAAGCAGCATTTTTCCTGACTGCACTGGTGTGAAAAGAACCCCAGAAATCTCATAGGAAAGCATTGTGATGCGTTTTTGATGCAGCTGCCAACCTGAATGGACTGCACCAGAACTGCATCAGGTGTGAACAAGCCCCGAAACCTCTGTTTTGTGAGTGGCTAAACTGGCTAGGGCCATGAACCCGCATTGACCTTTCCTACGAATGCTACAGTACACTTAGCAGAGGAATGTCCATCACTGCAATAATTACATGGCAGCAACAGTTAAAGTAGTATTAAACTCAATCTTTTTAATTCAATAGTGAATCCAGAACAAAAATACTCCGCCCTGCAAAGTATTTCTTTAGATTTGTGCCCAAACACTTAGTCATTATGTTACTGAACAGCTGGCTGCAACTCTCTCAGCTCAGCTTCCCTGAACTTCCTTGTCCAGTACAGGATAACAAGGCACAGAGCAGTCTCCAGCAACTACCCATCTATTAGCTTGGAGAAGAGGGGGAAGGAGGTGAAGGGAATGGTTTGTCTTGCTGTGCCTGTGTGTCTGTAGAGAGACACACAGCTTACTAACACACACAAGGGTGGTGCCATAGTACCCTGCATGGGAAACCAGCTGATGCTGCAACAAACTAAAACTTTTAAAAATCAAGGAGCAGCATCCATTGTAGTAGTATTCTGCTTTTGTCATTTTAACCCAAGTTCACAGAAAATGAATTGGGCTTGGGTCAGGTTGTGATGCAAGCTTGCCATGGTCTGGTTTATTGAGGTTTCTTTGGACTTTCATACAGAATTATATAGGGAAGCAGGTGAAATGCAGGGCTGAGTCTTTTACTACCACCCAGAGCAGGGTGGTGACATACATGCAAGGGGATAACGCTGACTGAGGGGCATCTTAAATCTGATTGCTGATACATCAAGAAGAGAAGAAGGAAGATAAAACAGATTGAAATCAGCTTGTCAAAAGAGAAATCCCAGGGCTGCCATTGTTTAGCTCTATCTGAAAATGCAAGTTGCCTGGCAGTGGTGTTGATCCATTGCCTTTAATATTTTCCGAGTCACCCAAAACAACTATAAAGTACTGGAAAGTTCCTGAGGTAATTGTGTCAGAAAATGAGAATTTTTTCAGCATAAATAGCAGCGATAAGAACATGACAGAGGCTCCCTATTTAATACATAAAAACAAGCTGAATCTCCACTCCTTAATAACGCAGCCTTGCCTTCTAGGCATTGCTGTAGATCGCATTATTTCCATGTTTTCCGCAGGTTCATGCTGAAAGCACATGAAGGGGAAATTACAAAGATTGCTTCTATCTTTCATTTTAACATTTAACTGAACAAGCTAAAGAGAGAAGTTGATTGGTTACTCTGAGCAACTGCTCCAGATTCTGTAGGCTCCAGTTTTCATAAATTCCCCGTTTCTAGATTGCTGAAGGAGGGTACAATTGTTAATTAGCAAAGCTCTTATATTTCAAGGGTCTGTTCTCAGCAATGAGGAGATGAACAACACTGAGTCACTGCTTCTACTAGGAGAGAACTACAGAGCAGCACAAACCGCTAGGTAAGGCTGCACTGATACCCCATTTGGGACTGCTTCAGTTTAAAGCAAACAGAGAAGCATTTAAAACTTTAGCACAGCTGCAATTTTTTGGAGAGCAGAATGCTTTTACTTGCCTGAAACTGCTTTTAACCCCTTTGGACAGACGGCAGGCTCACATTTGCGGGATGCCGTCATCACATGGCTTTTTTTTTTCTGCGCGCGCACGGGCAGAAAAAACACGCCTGTTCTTTCCTGCTGTCACTGGCTGCTTGATATGCATACCATCGGCGGCTCTATAGCCTGCCGATCGTTATGTATATGCTGTCTTTGCGTTCCCCCCTTCCACCGCCTCGAGTGCCGCCGCCCCCCCGACCCCTCACCTTCAATCCCGGGATCCGCTATCCCATCTGCGGCCTGGGAGGGCATCAGGAGGTAAGATGGGAGGGAGGTCAGCATCTTCCTCCTTGCTGAACTCCCTCCGAGGTCTGAATGCAGAAGTGATGAGTATTACATCACTTCCACATTCACCTGTCAGTCATCTGGCTGCTAAAGCCAGAGAGAAGAAGCTGATGAAGCAGATCTGTGCTTCATCAGATTCTTTTGGGGTCCCCAGGTGACAGTGTAAAAAAAACATTAAAAAAGTTTTTACAAAATACCAAAATGTTTAAGTCCCCCACGTAAATACTCGTCCGATGTGCCAGCGTGCGAAATTGACAATTGCGCTACACATGTTATATATCATCGCGAACGTCGGAGTGAGAGCAATCATTCTAGGGCCATTAATCGCTGATAATGCTAAACTGATGAGCGGTAAAAGCTTTTAAAGCATCGCCTATGGCCAATTTTGGGTATTGTAGTTTTTTAGGTTTTGCGCGTGCAATGTTAAGGCTTGACATGTTTGGCGTCTATTTACCCGACGTTTTGCTGATAGGCTTCAGCAAAACGTATTCCCATTAGGCCCCATTCACACTGAGCGGATTGCCGCGCGATATCGCGAGAAGTCGCCGGCCAATGTTATTCAATGGAGCTGTTCTAATATACAACTCCATGTCGCCCGTCGTTGTCGCTTCAGCAGGACCCTTTTTCCTGCGGATGTTGCACAGTTTTTTAATTTTTGAATGCAGCCCAACGGTGGAAGGTCGCGCTATCAACGCTAGAACGTAGCCCCGAACAGTCGCGCTATCCCGGCCACGCGGATCCGCTTGTAAGGTATGTCGCTTAGTGTGAATGGGGCCTAAGATCTCCCTTCCTGTTCTGGTAAAAACTATAAAATATTTTGATTTGCCGTAACTTTGCCAATTCTGTCTTGGTGACAAATAGGGACACTCACTGGAGACAAACCGCTGACTACTTTACACACAGGGACAATGGGCTACAAAAGTAGTCACCCTCCAGAAGGAAGGACAGTGCCAGACCCCATTCACACTGAGCTACATGCTTTTTCAGCGCCGATTTGAGCTGATGGACTTTGAGCAACAATGAGCTATGGTGCAAATTTTGTCGCGCTACGTGGCGCTTTTTTTGGTTGTCTATTAACGTCCATTGGGGCAAAAATCGCTCCAAATCCGCTGAAAAATAACTCATGTTCGAGCGACAAGTAGAGCTGCAACAGTTAATCGATTTAGTCGATTAAAATCGACGATTGAAAACGTTGGCAACGTTTTCGATCGTCGATTCGTCGGCTATCGATTGATTTGCCTGTTCGGGGCTGTTCCGGGCTCCACATGTGGCCTGAGCCACACGTCACACGCTGCTCCCGCTGCGGCCGCCGTGCCCACGACACAGGCCGCGTAAGCCACGCCTACCGCACAGGACGCTGAAGCCGCTGCTCTACTTCCTGACGCGATCTCCCTCACTCGTCGTTAATCGTCAATCACTGGAGCCTTTTTTTTTAATCCGATTAATCGAACTTAATAATCGGCCAACTAATCGATTATGAAAATAATCGTTAGCTGCAGCCCTAGCGACAAGCTTAAGGAGACATTGAGCTGCACGATGTGAACATCTCCACTGAAATGCGTTGGAAGTGCTGCACCGAGCGCCATATTTGAGCGATTTATGAGCGGAGATCATGCTACAAAATGCTCAGTGTGAATGGGGTCGCAGTGTTAAAATCAAATGTAAACATTCAAACTGCAGGAAAAAAACGTGATGCTCGGAGAAACACTTTGTAGCAGCTTTCATCAATATGTGAGAAGATATAATATAGTACTCCTATTAATACATGACAATACATAAGAAAGATGGTGACACACCACACAAGGCCTGCAGGTAAGCGGCACTCACATCAAGTTAAAGAACTCTATCGTCTTTTTATAATATACAGCGTGCATCCCTTCCTATGACCTAGTTTTGTGTACTGCACCTTTCCTAATGTTGGATTTAGGTAAAAAGACAGCGGTGGGATCTAACCATTGTCTGAAAATAAAAGGAGCAGAATGGGAAACGTTCTTGCAGCTTGTGGTTTCTTGTCACACGAGAAGACACAGACTGTCCTAACAGGGCTCCACACTGGGACTACAACAGCTTAGCAAGTAGCACTGTGTGGTTATGTCTGCAGGGAAACAGTGAGCAGACCTACACTTCTAAAACATTGCCAAACAATAGATCATTATAATCATATAAAGACAGAGGGAGACTCCTAATGATCTGACACACAGCACAACTAGGGTACGTGTAAAAATATAGTCATACATGTTCATAATCTCTAACAAATTCAATAAGATTTCTCAATTTCTTAGGAGCAAAGTAGTGTAAAAGTAATAAACTCTCCACTGACTAATCCTGACCAAGAATACCATCATATGCAAAGGAAAATGCCTGTGTGTGTGTGGCTGAAATAGTTACTGATGGACCACTACAATGTAGTAACATCTGGTACACAGCACATGTGGGGGTCATGCAGGAGAGGTTCAGTGAAAAGCACGAGATGCAGGATGATGGACTGACCTTTTGGGGGGGTTGCTGCCCACCTGATCTTTACCTTGTAAGGACCTTCGTTAGAGATAAGGGTATGTGCATGGCGCCAGAACCTGCAAATACAGAACACACAGTGTACAATACTGGAGCCAGGGAACTAACAGTTCCCCCTCAACCACTGCTCTGTACAGACTGTCCCCCCCCATACTGTACAGACCATTCCTCAGTTCCATAATGCTGGTCCCCCAGTTCTATACACTCTGGTCTGTCCCCTACCCCCCATACTGTACAGACCATTCCTCAGTTCCATAATGCTGGTCCCCCAGTTCTATACACTCTGGCCTACCCCCCTATTCTGTACAGATCATCCCCCAGTTCCATAATGCTGGTCCCACAGTTCTATACACTCTGGTCTGTCCCCCATTCTGTACAGACCATCCCTCCGTTCCATAATGCTGGTCCCCCAGTTCTATACACTCTGGCCTACCCCCCTATTCTGTACAGATCATCCCCCAGTTCCATAATGCTGGTCCCACAGTTCTATACACTCTGGTCTGTCCCCCATTCTGTACAGACCATCCCTCCGTTCCATAATGCTGGTCCCCCAGTTCTATACACTCTGGTCTGCCCCCCATTCTGTACAGACCATCCCTCAGTTCCATAATGCTGGTCCCCCAGTTCTATACACTCTGGTCTGCCCCCCATTCTGTACAGACCATCCCTCAGTTCCATAATGCTGGTCCCCCAGTTCTATACACTCTGGTCTGCCCCCCATCCCCTATTCTGTACAGACCATCCCTCAGTTCCATAATGCTGGTCCCCCAGTTCTATACACTCTGGTCTGTCCCCTATTCTGTACAGACCATCCCTCAGTTCCATAATGCTGGTCCCCCAGTTCTATACACTCTGGTCTGCCCCCCATTCTGTACAGACCATCCCTCAGTTCCATAATGCTGGTCCCCCAGTTCTATACACTCTGGTCTGCCCCCCATCTCCTATTCTGTACAGACCATCCCTCAGTTCCATAATGCTGGTCCCCCAGTTCTATACACTCTGGTCTGCCCCCCATCTCCTATTCTGTACAGACCATCCCTCAGTTCCATAATGCTGGTCCCCCAGTTCTATACACTCTGGTCTGCCCCCCATCTCCTATTCTGTACAGACCATCCCTCAGTTCCATAATGCTGGTCCCCCAGTTCTATAGAGGCAGCCCCCCAGATTTCTAAAGTTAGTCCCTTGTTCTGTACATTAACAGTTCTTTAGTTGGTGACCTGTTTTCTATAGTTAGTCCTCTAATCTGTACAGTCAGTGGATCCCCCAACAGTCACCCCCCCAGTTCCCTAACAGTCGGCCCCTCAGGTCCCTAACAGTCGGTCCCGCAGTTCCGTACAGTTGTACACAGCCCTGGCAGCCGGGTAACAGGTCAATGACAAGAAGTGACTTGAGAGTGGAGCAGTCAGTGCTCGGCTTGTAGTTGTGCGGATGGAGATCGGGTCTCCGCACACCTCACCGAGCTCTGTATACACTGCATTTTGATAAACGAGGCGAACATGGGATGGATCGCAGAGTCCAGCCATGAATGGAGGGGGCCCACAAACACAACGCCATCTCCCCTGAACCCCACAAATACATCAGCACCCTCAAACTTGGAGCAGCTCCCTTCCCCTCTTCGATCACCCACTAACCATTGCCCCGCTCCCTCAGGGGCTCTTACCTCTGGCACTGTCCCCCTCTACAACCACACGGGGATTTCTCTTCTCCCTCACCGATCCGGCCGCGCGCCCACGCACACGATTCCTTCTCCACGGCCAGACACTCTCTTTCCCCGCCTACGCAAACTCGGGGCCGCGCACACACACTTTACCCCGCCCCTCATGCCTGCCCTCGGCCACGCCCCCAACCGCAGATTCGGTGGGTTGCGCGCGCTTCGTGGTTGTCAGCAGGTGATGGGTGACGCGAGCCGTGCACCGTTATGTTGGCTCCCTCACTGTCACATGTGGGCACTGAGAGGAGCATGACAGACACCTTATCACTGACACCTACACTGTGCAAGAAACACCGACAAATGTTGGACTATACAGGACACTAGATGACGTGTAATAAGAATGTCACTGCTACATGGTTGTGGAATGTTTTATTCAGATGTGCTTAGTATAGTGAGTACTGATTCATTTCTAGAATAGTAAAAAAGTCAGAATATCAATCACCTCACGGCCGCTATGTTACACCCTCTTCCTATCCAGGCTGTTTTTCAGAACTGTGATAGTTTGACTAAGTCCCCATTCACACCTTCGCATTCTGTGAACATGTGCCAAATGCACGTCATGCATATGCTAACGCATGTTTATGGAACGTGTCAAAAATGTGAGTCGCACTTCCATTACTTGTTAATGGCACCCCAAACGCTGTGGGGAAAACTTACTACATGAGCTTTTTGCACGTGAGTCAACCCATTGAAGTAGATGGGCGACACGTAAAATGCAGCAATAAGTGTGTATTCCCGGTATGGGAAGGTGTGATTGGGGCCTGACAATTACTAGGTGAGGCAGCAATGTACCCAAATGTATTTTATATCGTATTTTTTTAAAGCCTATTTCCGGGGGGGGGAAAAAAAACTGCCCCAACACTGCAAGGGTTAACTGCTTTTTAAATTTTCGGGGTATTGTCAAGAGATCTTTTACTTACCTGCTCCTTGGTAAGCCGGCACTTACCTCCCTCCCCTCTGCTCCAGCTTCTGGACTGTCCCTCGACATCCTTACCTATAATGAAGGACTATGTAACTGAGGAATTCTCACTGACCACCAATGTAACAGAGGTATTCTCACTGACCACCAATGTAACAGAGGTATTGTCACTGACCACCAATATAACAGAGGTATTCTCACTGACCACCAATGTAACTGAGGTATTGTCACTGACCACCAATATAATAGAGGTATTCTCACTGACCACCAATGTAACAGAGGTATTCTCACTGACCACCAATGCAACAGAGGTATTCTCACTGACCAGCAATGTAACTGAGGTATTCTCATTGACCACCAATGTAACAGAGGTATTCTCACTGACCACCAATGCAACAGAGGTATTCTCACTGACAACCAATGTAACTGAGGTATTCTCACTGACCACCAATATAATAGAGGTATTCTCACTGACCACCAATGTAACTGAGGTATTCTCATTGACCACCAATGTAACTGAGGAATTCTCACTGACCACCAATGTAACTGAGGTATTCTCACTGACCACCAATGTAACTGAGGTATTCACACTGACCACCAATGTAACAGAGGTATTCTCACTGACCACCAATGTACCTGAGGTATTCACACTGATCAACAATGTAACAGGGGTATTCTCACTGACCAGCAATGTAACAGAGGTATTCTCACTGACCAGCAATGTAACGCAAGTATTCACACTGACCAACAATGTAACAGAGGTATTCTCACTGACCACCAATGTAACAGAGGTATTCTCACTGACCACCAATGTAACAGAGGTATTCTCACTGACCAGCAATGTAATAGGTATTCTCACTGACCAGCAATGTAACGGAGGTATTCTCACTGACCAGCAATGTAACAGAGGTATTCTCACTGACCACCAATGTACCTGAGGTATTCACACTGATCAACAATGTAACAGGGGTATTCTCACTGACCAGCAATGTAACAGAGGTATTCTCACTGACCAGCAATGTAACGCAAGTATTCACACTGACCAACAATGTAACAGAGGTATTCTCACTGACCACCTAGTTAGTCCCTTGTTCTGTACATTAACAGTTCTTTAGTTGGTGACCTGTTTTCTATAGTTAGTCCTCTAATCTGTACAGTCAGTGGATCCCCCAACAGTCACCCCCCCAGTTCCCTAACAGTCGGCCCCTCAGGTCCCTAACAGTCGGTCCCGCAGTTCCGTACAGTTGTACACAGCCCTGGCAGCCGGGTAACAGGTCAATGACAAGAAGTGACTTGAGAGTGGAGCAGTCAGTGCTCGGCTTGTAGTTGTGCGGATGGAGATCGGGTCTCCGCACACCTCACCGAGCTCTGTATACACTGCATTTTGATAAACGAGGCGAACATGGGATGGATCGCAGAGTCCAGCCATGAATGGAGGGGGCCCACAAACACAACGCCATCTCCCCTGAACCCCACAAATACATCAGCACCCTCAAACTTGGAGCAGCTCCCTTCCCCTCTTCGATCACCCACTAACCATTGCCCCGCTCCCTCAGGGGCTCTTACCTCTGGCACTGTCCCCCTCTACAACCACACGGGGATTTCTCTTCTCCCTCACCGATCCGGCCGCGCGCCCACGCACACGATTCCTTCTCCACGGCCAGACACTCTCTTTCCCCGCCTACGCAAACTCGGGGCCGCGCACACACACTTTACCCCGCCCCTCATGCCTGCCCTCGGCCACGCCCCCAACCGCAGATTCGGTGGGTTGCGCGCGCTTCGTGGTTGTCAGCAGGTGATGGGTGACGCGAGCCGTGCACCGTTATGTTGGCTCCCTCACTGTCACATGTGGGCACTGAGAGGAGCATGACAGACACCTTATCACTGACACCTACACTGTGCAAGAAACACCGACAAATGTTGGACTATACAGGACACTAGATGACGTGTAATAAGAATGTCACTGCTACATGGTTGTGGAATGTTTTATTCAGATGTGCTTAGTATAGTGAGTACTGATTCATTTCTAGAATAGTAAAAAAGTCAGAATATCAATCACCTCACGGCCGCTATGTTACACCCTCTTCCTATCCAGGCTGTTTTTCAGAACTGTGATAGTTTGACTAAGTCCCCATTCACACCTTCGCATTCTGTGAACATGTGCCAAATGCACGTCATGCATATGCTAACGCATGTTTATGGAACGTGTCAAAAATGTGAGTCGCACTTCCATTACTTGTTAATGGCACCCCAAACGCTGTGGGGAAAACTTACTACATGAGCTTTTTGCACGTGAGTCAACCCATTGAAGTAGATGGGCGACACGTAAAATGCAGCAATAAGTGTGTATTCCCGGTATGGGAAGGTGTGATTGGGGCCTGACAATTACTAGGTGAGGCAGCAATGTACCCAAATGTATTTTATATCGTATTTTTTTAAAGCCTATTTCCGGGGGGGGGAAAAAAAACTGCCCCAACACTGCAAGGGTTAACTGCTTTTTAAATTTTCGGGGTATTGTCAAGAGATCTTTTACTTACCTGCTCCTTGGTAAGCCGGCACTTACCTCCCTCCCCTCTGCTCCAGCTTCTGGACTGTCCCTCGACATCCTTACCTATAATGAAGGACTATGTAACTGAGGAATTCTCACTGACCACCAATGTAACAGAGGTATTCTCACTGACCACCAATGTACCTGAGGTATTCACACTGATCAACAATGTAACAGGGGTATTCTCACTGACCAGCAATGTAACAGAGGTATTCTTACTGACCAGCAATGTAACAGAGGTATTCTCACTGACCAGCAATGTAACAGGTATTCTCACTGACCAGCAATGTAACAGAGGTATTCTCACTGACCAGCAATGTAACAGGTATTCTCACTGACCAGCAATGTAACAGAGGTATTCTCACTGACCAGCAATGTAACAGGTATTCTCACTGACCAGCAATGTAACAGAGGTATTCTCACTGACCAGCAACTGCAGCAATCTACAGGAGGGGGCGGAGACAAGACCAGTCACCCTGCACAAGGAGGGAGAGCAGCAGTGACTGGTCTATATTACAGGAAGCTCCTGCATAGAGGTAACGTTTCATGCTGGCTTACTCTGTGCGATCTGGAAGAAATACACAAAGCACACCAAGATTCCAGTAAGAATACACATGGCTCTTGTATTTAGACAATATTTGTTTTTCCCAGAGTTCAGCTTTAAAAAGCCACTCAGTCATTGGAAG
>NW_017307066.1:740826-749477 GCF_000935625.1 Nanorana parkeri | reverse complement strand
AGAAAAAGACCCCGTAGGTGATGGGGGGGGGGGGGGGGGGGGGGGGGGTGGGTGCTTGATATTTGTTTACTACTGTGATTGCTGTGATGTACCAAAAGTTGAACTCTTGGCTTCCCTTCAGTCTTGTAGAGGCTCCTCTACTGTATGTATTCTGATTTCACTGCACACTTTGAGCTTCTCACAATGGGCAAAGGCAAAATATAAGCAGATTAAACTTCAACTTGTTCAACTTGTTCAACTTGAACGGTGCGTATACGGCACTATTTCAGTACAGGAGAAGGAACCGCCCAACACCTGAGGAAAAAGAGGACCCCGCAAATCATGTAACCTAAACTGAAGAAAAAAAACCCAGTGTATACCAAAAAAGCTTTGTGCTCAACGTGGAGTTAGGCTTTAAACAAGTTCCGAGGAGATTTTTAACAAGTTCTATGTAGTGCAGAAGTTTGCTAAAAGTATGTTGAAGCCAAGTTGAACTTTCAGTCCTGTACCCACTGCTCCATATCTGACATCCCGAACCTCTACGATCATAGCTCCCAACTGTCCCTGATTTGAAGGGGATTTGAAAATATATCCCTCTTTCCGCCTCAGTTGTCCCTTTTTTTCTGGTCTAATCTATAGATCTCTGTAAATCAAATGCAATATTTACCTAACAAAAGTGTTTTATTGCACTTAGAAGAAGTCTGGAAGGATGGACACTGTACGAAGAAGGGGCTCTCTATACGGTGGCGGATACGCGTTTCGAGGCAAAGCCTCTTTTTCAAGCCTCAGAACGAAGATGTGTGGCGGGAGGAACGGAGCTCATTTAAATTTGACATATGGGAGGAGAGCAGAATGTTGGTGGCCTATGGTAGGACAGTGTTCAGAGGAAGGGAGGAGAAAAGAGATGAAGGACACACCCCCGGGGACGGACAAAGCGGAGGTTGTGCTGCTGACAAAACTTACTCTCTTGACAAAACGGTGGTCTATCTCACAATAAAGGTTAATTTCCTTATGTTGTGTACGAAAAGAAAGTACATTACTAAGGTACGTGAAGGTATGAACCTCTACGATCATAGCTACCAACTGCCCCTCATTTGAAGGGCCTGTCCCTCTTTGGAGATAAATCCCTCTGTTCCTCTTTCCACCTCAGTACCTTTTTTCATGTCTATAGATCTCTGTAAATAAAATGCAATATTTACCTAACAAAAGTGTTTAATTACACTAAACCTTTCATCCAAGCTCTAAATGATTAGATTTTCCATATAAAAGAAGAGTAGTGCATTATTAGGGTACGTAGGTGAAGGATATCCCCCTGCCAATGACCGCAGGTATGAGGATCACAAAGAATGAAAACAATTCCACAAGAACTTCTTCATCTCTGCTTTTCCTTTACATTGTCTACTATAATGGAAAAACAGCCAATGTAATGCAATCAGAGTGGTCGAAAAGCTCTTGTGTGTTTAAGCAATCTTTATTTACAAATTCATTCTTCGTGGTCCTCATATTTGGGGGTCATGGCAGGGGCAAGTCCTTTGTCTACGTACTTTGTGTTCTTTCTCATCTTAGAAAGTTAGGAGGTACGTATGATGGATCTGCGTCTAACAAGTCCACCCTATTACCTCCTGTATTTAAACCCTTCATATCCTCTCATCCTTAATATATGTCCCCTCATCAGTAACCTCCCCACAACTCCTACTTGCCCCTCAACATTGCTCTCCAGGAACAGTGGCCCAATTGCAACTGCAAATTCTGCGACCCCTTTTCCTAAATCACTGATAGGTGGGTGGTGGTTAATTTTTCTTAAAATACTGCATGCAGCTTTTTTTTTTTTTTAAACAAAATGTTTTATTCTGTTTTTGTGGTCAACCCATGTCGGGTAAAACCACAACTTACCAAGAAATTCAATACAAATAATACGAGGTTTTCTCACAACTACCTCGACAGTTGCACCAGAAATAACATCTTTCCAACTTTTCCAACATTCCCGTGCTGGTTGCCCCCATATCCATAATCTACTCGTATATACTACCGTGTTTCCCCGAAAATAAGACACTGTCTTATTTTTTTTTTGCACGAAATAAGACACTAGGTCTTATTTTCGGGGGATGTCTTACCTGGCTGGGGGAGGAGTGGACGAGGTCCCGGAAGGCGGCGTGCTGTTGCCGGTCCCGGCGGATGCCGCTTCCATTGTGCGTGAGCTGCGGGCGTGTGGGCGGGGCAGGAGCTTCGGGGCTGGAGCTGCGGCAGGCTGGTGTGTGGGCGGGGCGGGTGCTGCGGCCGGTCTTTACACAGTTTATGTGCAGCTACCCCGGAAGTAAGACCTAGCGGATTTCTGTAATATAAGACCTACCACCGAACTAGGTATTATTTTCGGGGTAGGTCTTATATTACAGAAATCCCTGAAGATAGCGCTAGGTCTTATTTTCGGGGTAGGTCTTACTTTCGGGGAAACACGGTATAAACAATAAACAATGCTCTATCCTATTTAGAAACCTCAGTTTCATGCAGCTTTTTAACAATTCTTATCACACCTTGTTTTTGAAAGCCCAGATGAAAAAAAATATGGCTTCTCATGTACAGACCATCCAGGGGGTCCACAAAAGCCAACAACCTGTATGGGCAAGTTGCATGGAGAGGTATCTCAAGGCGGACCTTTACATTGAAAAAGCTAATTCTACCAATGCATCCCTCTATGTATGATGATTAATAATAACAACAGACATGTCAGGTAAAAAATGCTGTGATTTTGAAATACTTTCACTTGCAGAGCATTCACTTCCTGCTTTTAAAGGGCAAAATGACTTCAGCTTGCCAAAGCAATGCAGGATTTCCTTGTCATCAGCAGACCATTGCTAGGAGATCTCAGGAAAAGGCATTTTCCTCCCCTGAGATGATGTGCATGGTCACATGTGCCAGATTTTCAGGAAGTAATGGGAGAGCTAGTCATCTGTAAACATGGCCCCTGTCAGAAGAAAAATAAAGTATGCAAAGAATACAAAGCTGGCAAATATCTAGCAGTATATGTTTGTAGATTGCCATTACTAAACATTTCTAAAGGTGTGTTTGTTGTTATTTTAAAGATATGGGTAAAGGTCCGATTTAATGGGTAACTTTAGTACCAATGCATACTGCCATCAGATGTTCAGATTGACACTATGGGGGTTATTCACAAAGCTGCCGAAGGTAGCCGAGTGAATAACTCCGCCGAAGTGAAGTAAGCCGAAAGAAGAAAAAAAAAAAGTTGCACGCTGACCCGACCACAGGCAATGGACTCCCGCCGCATAATGAGGCATCTGACAGATGATGGCAAAAGAAAAACAAAACAATTGGGCGGAGCTAGCAGTGAGAGCTCGCTCCGCCCAACTGTTTCCTATTGGCCATCACCTGCCAGAGTCTACTAGAAGGTCTCAGCCAATGAATTGGCGGACGGAAATTGGCCGGGACCTTCTGGCAGGTTGGCCGGGACCTTCTAGCAGGTCCCGGCCAATGAGAAGACGGACGTGGGGCCCAGTTGTTATTATTTAATGACAGAGCAGCATCCCCAGGTCTGATCTGTCATTACAACTGGGTGGAGCGAGCTGTGAGATCACGGCTGGCTTCGCCCAGCTGTCATTTGCGTGAAGATCAGTCGGCTTCGGCCAACCTTTTCCACACTTCGGCTGTCACTTCTGCTCAGTCGAGCCAAAGCATATGCCTTCGGCTCGGCTGAGCTGTTCGGCTGCCTGCTGTACAGGCTGTTGTGAATAACCCATACAGCAGCCCTTCGGTTCGACTGAACCGAAGGGCAGGGGCGGCCGAAGAGAGCCAAAGGATCAGTCGAAGCTACGGCTGGATCATTCGGCTCTTTAGTGAATAACCCATATAATGATTGATTCTAGTTAGACAGTGTTACACATTTTATAAAAACTGGAGCAGACAGAATATGGTGCAGTTGCCCAGGGCAACCAATCAGCTTCTCTTTTCAGTTTGTTCAGCTAAACTATGAAAATGAAAGAGAGAACCTGATTGGTTTCTATGGGTAACTGCTCTAGATTCTGCCTGCTCCGGTTTTTCTAAAGTCCCCCCATTGTGTCAATTCTTCTCTCTAATTAGTTGGTTTTGTTATAGAGATGAAACCCGATTCAGGAAAATACTTATCAAAGTGTGTTTCAGCATTCTGTGTTGACCTAAGGCAAAATCCATTCACAACTGAACATGACTCTATGAGGTGCATACAGGGAGCCCAGCCTACCAGAATAGTACTTCAGTTTACATCCAAGATTCATTTTCTTGGCTACCCCACTGCCCTTTGTTTGCCTTCTGGTGATCTCGGCCAGCTTGTGATACTGGAACACTCTAGGCTCCTTATTGCATTCAAATATAGCAAAATAAATGCTGTTTTTGTACAGCTACCAGTCAGATTAGATATGACTTTAAATATGGTAAACATAGAGAGAGGAATTACACAGCATATGCACCATAAGGCTAATCCTTCTGTTCTTTCTGCTGAGCCCATTAGATGGGTCCAGGAGAATACAGAGAACTTGCATGCCATGGCTAGAACTATGAGGTGAGTGGAAATCACTAATCTCATAGTTCTCCTTTAAATTTGGTTAAGTTCTGCTGGCCGGTGTGGGGCCCCCTTAGTACCGCTCCTATCAACAAAAGTCTCTTTTTCAATCGACTTTTGTCAAAAGAATCAGTCCTAAAATTCTTGGCTGAACAGTGACTGCAGCCAATCAGTGACTGTGGGTATTGTGACAGCGGCACACCTGACATTGTTTGAAACAATAGCCTGGTAAGGGGATTGCCCCATCCACACTGATAAGAATTGATGGGGAAATGGAACGTTTTTCTCGTTCAGCCCCGAGGGGCTGAACAAGAAAACACAATTGGTGCATGGCCAGTTTAATGAGCCTTCTGATTTTCGGACAAATACACTGCTGGCTAATTGTTGCCTGGAATAGCTCTAAGTAAATAGTGTTTAGTAGCCCATAAAACACTCAGACTGTCTTTCTCCAGTGTGACTGCAGTTAATTGATGTTTAGGTGTTATGTGTTATGTACTTTGCACATCCTCATTACATTTGGAAACATCCTTTTTAAGGGTTTGTTCACACCATCTGCGTTCAGGCTGTGCTGCCCATGGGATTGTACTCCCCATTGACACCCATCATACCATAACAATAAACCTAAATAATAAAGTAAAACACAACAATGAATGTGGAATAACTATAGGCCGCGGCCCCTTTATTGGGTTTTAATCAATTTACCCAACAAATAGACTTTAACCTTTATTACCAAACAAAACCTCTGTTAACCTTTAACAGACCAGCATGCTTAGTCACTACGACTCAAGCAGCAATAACTTACACCAACCAAATTACCGTTCACCAACCACTGTCCACCCACAAAGTGGGCGACATTACCCAAACTGTTAACCATTAACAGTCTAGCATGCTTAGTCACTACAACTCAAGCAACAATAACTTACACCAACCAAATTACCATTTACCAGAGCAGCAATACTACCCCATAAAGGTTGACCGCGACAAGGGAAAGTACAGTAAAGGGGAGGGTGGGCGGGGAAGCAGGTGAAAAGATCCAAAAGGAATTCTGAAGATAATCCAGAGGTGAGTCCAGCTGGTAGTTCTGAGGTAACTGCTGACACTGTCAAGTGACAGGAGTGACTATAGAGGGGAAAGGTTACACTCATTGGTCAGCTGTTTTCCCGCCAAAAGTATTTCACCAATCCTGTGCTCAGCTGACTAAAGGTCTGTCCAGCAACTGAGGTAAATCTTCCTAGCAACAGCAGGCAGCTTGTAACCTGAAAGACAAAGCAGAAAGAACCAGCAAAGCAGTCCTAGGGAGACATGTACTTAATAGTTACCCCACACTTCTATTTGAATATAAATAGTTTTAAAAAACACATGGGTGATAGGGGTGACAATCCCATGGGGCCACTTTTCTTATTTTGTTTTCGTGGCCTAACATTTTTTCCAGCACAGCCCAAATGCAAGACAAGGCAATTTGTCTTGCCATGGATGGTGGCAGTTCACACCACTGTGTTCCGGTGGTGTGCACTTAAAAAAAGGATGGCATGCAGTACTTTTTTTAAGTGCACCGCAGTGAGACGTGGTACAACGCATCGCATCACTGTGAGCCCGTAGAACCTAATAAAATATTACTTGTGACATTTCAAAAAGTTCTAAAAAAAACACCCAAAAAAACAGTGTGATGCGGCTTCAACGAGTGTTGTCCGGGCACACGCACACCAGCAGCCAGTAGAGTGTGGCTGCTGGTGTAACAAGCCCTAAAGCCCAATTGAAGCCATATATTTTACTTTTGTTATAGAGTCAGGCTGCATAAAAAGTAAAGAATAGTATAGTAGTAGATAGTTAGATAGATAGTATGAGATCTAGACTGTTGCTCTCACACAGAGCACAGTGGTCCACATCTTTAGCGTTCTGATGCACTGATCAACAATGCTTATATTCTTTGAGCAGCACTGTTGATTGGAGTACTGTCCAAGGGGCAAACATGCGAATAGCGGTCCACCATGCTCCCAGCACAGGGCAGCTTGATATATTAGTAGGTACCAGTATCGGTATTGGTGCCGATACCGAGTATTTTGGCGAGTACTGGTACTTGTCCAAAATGCTCCAATACTTACCCCCGATACCGGAACTTCCTGTCAGACTGATAGGCAGTGTCGCAAGGGAACAAGGAGCTGGTTCCCCGGGGGCCATTCTTTAAAATAATTTTTTTATTTAACAGGCTCCAACATACAAATTCTCCAAGGATATAAATTGAACGGTGACCATTTTATACTAAGGGCAGATTAATCCTCTCCCTTTACTTCCTGGAACTCTGGGTCTGCCTTCTGCAACATGTGGCCATGCACATTATCTCTGGGGCAATAATGCTTTTCTCCAAAATCTTCCAGTATTTTGCAGTTTACAGATGAGATTTCCAAGGAAGGCACTGGTGATATAGCCTTCCCAGGATGCATCTGTGAGGCCAGGGCTACATCACAAGTGCCTCACTCAACCAGGAAGTGGAAAAACTGTAATTGTAAGTAAAAGCAACAAAAGATCTGTTTAACTAATGAATGTAAGATGATTTCATATCAGCATGTAGAGGTGCATGATGATGTGATTTTTAGTGAAAGGGGGTAAAGGTCCACTTTAAATGCTTCAATACCATCTATAGCATTGGGATAATCACGAGGTTCCATCACTATGCTTACAAATTTCTTGCCTATACATCTATGGCTGTATATTTTTACAAAGCTTATCGAGAAATAAAATGCATGGCTCTTCTGGGTTCAAGTGTATCCAATAATCAAAAAAATCCAGTGCCATCACAACCACATCAGTCAACTTTTTTTAATTGTGTTTTATAGTTATTACATAAAAACAAGTTTAGAGGGAGCCAGTAAAACAAAAAAACTTTCCTAGTGTGTGCTCTTCTTATTATACCGCCATCCTGCTGTTGAGTAAATAAATCTATATTATGTAGCTAAACCAGAGCATATGCTACCTTGAAGATACGAGTATGGCCTGGCCATAGATGAAAATACAACAGAGATTAAAATGTTTCTTAAAATTTATACTAGCATGAAAATAACCAATGGTTACAAAGGTATTTCAGAACAGAATATATCATATAAGGCAGGACCACAAAGTAGGCTAGAGATTTCTGACTCCATACATCAGGGAAATTATGCATGTACAGTAAATGGTATTGAGCCAATCATTTTACTGCTCTCGATTTTGACAGTAAAAAATAGACATAAAATCTATCCTAAAAAGGTGCATAAAAAAAGTAATTTGTCGGTCAGAACAGACCGATATGTCTATATGATCCTGTGAAATTATGAAAGTGAAATTCCATATTTCCATGTGAAAGTATGGAAGATAGCAAATGTTATGATGCACACACTGGCGGAACTACCAGGGTCGCAGCGGTCGCAATTGCGACCGGGCCCTGGCGTTCGGCCACTTGGGGGGGGGCCCAGCGAGGAAGAAGAGGGCCCCCCCTCCAGAGAGTTGCCGCTACATCCCTGCACAGCCACCCGTAGCATGTACGGGCAGCTGTGCGGCAGGGATGCATTGCCGTCCGCACGCACTCAGACCGGCACAGGAATAATCCGGCCTCCGCTGCAAGGTACTGTGCCCATTGTGGTATTCTGCATTGCTGTATAATGATTATACAGCAATGCAGAATACCACCAACTATGTGGGACTACAAGTTGGTGGTATTCTGTATTCTGCAATACATTTTCACAAGTACTCATACTCGTGAAAATTCCCCGATACTAAGCGCAGATACTGGTGGTCTGTCGAGAACGGCGGCTTAGTCGAATTTGCCGACCTCAGCATCTGCGCTTGCGCACAGACCAGTATTATTGAGCAAACTGGGATTTATTTACAAAGTATTTCGTTTAAATCGTTAATTGTGACCGTTAATATTATTCCATCATTCACTGCCTTCCTTCATTCACTGCAATGGACGGCATATTATTAACGGTCACAATTAACCATTGCAAACAAATATTTTGTAAATAAATGCCGGTTTTCTCGGTAATCCCGTCTGTATGTAAACGCACATACTGGGTCGGCGTTCTCGACAGAACACCGCCACTAAAATTTTAAACAAGCGGCTGCCTGAGGTCCCGCGCTTGCTGGGCAC